>NW_027017185.1:0-254717 GCF_036013445.1 Caloenas nicobarica
GACAGGGCCCGACAGGGCCCGACAGAGCCCGACAGAGCCCGACAGGGCCCAGTAGAGCCCGACAGAGCCCGACAGAGCCCAGTAGAGCCCAGTAGAGCCCGACAGAGCCCGACAGAGCCCGACAGAGCCCGACAGAACCCGACAGAGCCCGACAGAGACCAGTTGAGCCCGACAGAGCCCGACAGAGCCCGACAGAGCCCGACAGGGCCCGACAGGGCCCAGTAGAGCCCGACAGAGCCCGACAGAGCCCGACAGAGCCCGACAGAGCCCAGTAGATCCCGACAGAGCCCGACAGAGCCCGACAGAGCCCGACAGGGCCCGACAGAGCCCGACAGAGCCCGACAGGGCCCGACAGGGCCCGACAGAGCCCAGTAGAGCCCGACAGAGCCCGACAGAGCCCGACAGAGCCGACAGGGCCCAGTAGAGCCGAGTAGAGCCCGACAGAGCCCAGTAGAGCCCGACAGAGCCCGACAGGGCCCGACAGAGCCCGACAGGGCCCCGACAGGGCCCGACAGGGCCCGACACGGCCCGACAGAGCCCGACAGAGCCCGACAGAGCCCGACAGGGCCCGACAGAGCCCGACAGAGCCCGACAGGGCCCAGTAGAGCCGACAGAGCCCGACAGAGCCCGACAGAGCCCGACAGAGCCCAGTAGAGCCCGACAGAGCCCGACAGAGCCCGACAGAGCCCGACAGGGCCCGACAGAGCCCGACAGAGCCCAACAAGGCCCGACAGAGCCCGACAGAGCCCGACAGGGCCCAGTAGAGCCCGACAGAGCCCGACAGGGCCCAGTAGAGCCCGACAGAGCCCGACAGAGCCCGACAGAGCCCGACAGGGCCCGACAGAGCCCGACACAGCCCGACAGAGCCCGACAGGGCCCAGTAGAGACCGACAGGGCCCGACAGGGCCCGACAGAGCCCGACAGAGCCCGACAGAGCCCGACAGGGCCCGACAGGGCCCGACAGGGACCGACAGGGCCCAGTAGAGCCCGACAGAGCCCGACAGAGCCCGACAGAGCCCGACAGAGCCCGACAGGGCCCGACAGAGCCCGACAGAGCCCGACAGGGCCCAGTAGAGCCCGACAGAGCCCGACAGAGCCCGACAGAGCCCGACAGGGCCCGACAGAGCCCGACAGAGCCCGACAGAGCCCGACAGGGCCCAGTAGAGCCCGACAGAGCCCGACAGGGCCCGACAGAGCCCGACAGAGTCCGACAGAGCCCGTCAGAGCCCGACAGGGCCCAGTAGAGCCCGACAGAGCCCGACAGAGCCCGACAGGGCCCGACAGAGCCCGACAGAGCCCGACAGAGTCCGACAGGGCCCGACAGGGCCCAGTAGAGCCCGACAGAGCCCGACAGGGCCCGACAGGGCCCGACAGAGCCCGACAGGGCCCGACAGAGCCCGACAGAGCCCGACAGAGCCCGACAGGGCCCAGTAGAGCCCAGTAGAGCCCGACAGAGCCCAGTAGAGCCCGACAGAGCCCGACAGGGCCCGACAGAGCCCGACAGGGCCCGACAGAGCCCGACAGGGCCCGACAGAGCCCGACAGAACCCGACAGAGCCCGACAGGGCCCGACAGGGCCCGACAGGGACCGACAGGGCCCAGTAGAGCCCGACAGAGCCCGACAGGGCCCGACAGAGCCCAGTAGAGCCCGACAGAGCCCGACAGAGCCCGACAGAGCCCGACAGGGCCCGACAGAGCCCGACAGAGCCCGACAGGGCCCGACAGGGCCCAGTAGAGCCCGACAGAGCCCGACAGGGTCCGACAGAGCCCGACAGGGCCCGACAGAGCCCGACAGAGCCCGACAGGGCCCGACAGGGCCCAGTAGAGCCCGACAGAGCCCGACAGAGCCCGACAGGGCCCGACAGAGCCCGACAGAGCCCGACAGAGCCCGACAGGGCCCGACAGAGCCCGACAGGGCCCGACAGGGCCCGACAGAACCCGACAGGGCCCAGTAGAGCCCGACAGAGCCCGACAGAGCCTGACAGAGCCCGACAGGGCCCGACAGAGCCCGACAGAGCCCGACAGAGCCCGACAGGGCCCAGTAGAGCCCGACAGAGCCCGACAGGGCCCGACAGAGCCCGACAGGGCCCAGTAGAGCCCAGTAGAGCCCGACAGAGCCCAGTAGAGCCCGACAGAGCCCGACAGGGCCCGACAGAGCCCGACAGGGCCCGACAGGGCCCGACAGGGCCCGACAGGGCCCGACAGAGCCCGACAGAGGCCAGTAGAGTCCGACAGAGCCCGACAGAGCCCGACAGAGCCCTACAGGGCCCGACAGGGCCCGACAGGGCCCAGTAGAGCCCGACAGAGCCCGACAGAACCCGACAGAGCCCGACAGAGCCCGACAGGGCCCGACAGGGCCCAGTAGAGCCCGACAGAGCCCGACAGAGCCCGACAGAACCCGACAGAGCCCGAAAGAGCCCGACAGAGCCCGACAGGGCCCAGTAGAGCCCGACAGAGCCCGACAGAGCCCGACAGAGCCCAGTAGAGCCCGACAGAGCCCGACAGAGCCCGACAGAGCCCGACAGAGCCCGACAGGGCCCAGTAGAGCCCGACAGAGCCCGACAGGGCCCCACAGAGCCCGACAGAGCCCGACAGAGCCCGACAGGGCCCGACAGAGCCCGACAGGGCCCGACAGGGCCCGACAGAGCCCGACAGCGCCCGACAGGGCCCGACAGGGCCCGACAGGGCCCAGTAGAGCCCGACAGAGCCCGACAGAGCCCGACAGGTCCCGACAGAGCCCGACAGAGCCCGACAGAGCCCGACAGGGCCCGACAGGGCCCAGTAGAGCCCGACAGAGCCCGACAGTGCCCGACAGAGCCCGACAGGGCCCGACAGAGCCCGACAGAGTCCGACAGGGCCCGACAGAGCCCGACAGAGCCCGACAGAGGCCGACAGAGCCCGACAGAGGCCGACAGGGCCCAGTAGAGCCCGACAGAGCCCGACAGAGCCCGACAGAGCCCGACAGGGCCCGACAGGGCCCGACAGGGCCCGACAGGGCCCGACAGAGGCCGACAGAGCCCGACGGAGCCCGACAGGGCCCGACAGGGCCCGACAGAGCCCAGTAGAGCCCGACAGAGCCCGACAGAGCCCGACAGAGCCCGACAGAGCCCAGTAGAGTCCGACAGAGCCCGACAGAGCCCGACAGAGCCCGACAGGGCCCGACAGGGCCCGACAGGGCCCAGTAGAGCCCGACAGAGCCCGACAGAACCCGACAGAGCCCGACAGAGCCCGACAGGGCCCGACAGGGCCCAGTAGAGCCCGACAGAGCCCGACAGAGCCCGACAGAACCCGACAGAGCCCGACAGAGCCCGACAGAGCCCGACAGAGCCCGACAGAGCCCGACAGGGCCCAGTAGAGCCCGACAGAGCCCGACAGGGCCCGACAGAGCCCAGTAGAGCCCGACAGAGCCCGACAGAGCCCGACAGAGCCCGACAGAGACCAGTTGAGTCCGACAGAGCCCGACAGGGCCCAGTAGAGCCCGACAGAGCCCAGTAGAGCCCGACAGAGCCCGACAGAGCCCAGTAGATCCCGACAGAGCCCGACAGAGCCCGACAGAGCCCGACAGGGCCCGACAGAGCCCGACAGAGCCCGACAGGGCCCGACAGGGCCCGACAGAGCCCAGTAGAGCCCGACAGAGCCCGACAGAGCCCGACAGAGCCCGACAGGGCCCAGTAGAGCCCGACAGAGCCCGACAGAGCCCAGTAGAGCCCGACAGAGCCCGACAGGGCCCGACAGAGCCCGACAGGGCCCGACAGGGCCCGACAGAGCCCGACAGGGCCCGACAGATCCCGACAGAGCCCGACAGAGCCCGACAGGGCCCGACAGAGCCCGACAGAGCCCGACAGGGCCCAGTAGAGCCCGACAGAGCCCGACAGAACCCGACAGAGCCCGACAGAGCCCGACAGAGCCCAGTAGAGCCCGACAGAGCCCGACAGAGCCCGACAGAGCCCGACAGGGCCCGACAGAGCCCGACAGGGCCCAACAAGGCCCGACAGAGCCCGACAGAGCCCGACAGGGCCCAGTAGAGCCCGACAGAGCCCGACAGAGCCTGACAGAGCCCGACAGGGCCCGACAGAGCCCGACAGAGCCCGACAGAGCCCGACAGGGCCCAGTAGAGCCCGACAGAGCCCGACAGGGCCCGACAGAGCCCGACAGGGCCCGACAGAGCCCGACAGGGACCGACAGAGCCCGACAGGGCCCGACAGGGCCCGACAGGGACCGACAGGGCCCAGTAGAGCCCGACAGAGACCGACAGAGCCCGACAGAGCCCGACAGAGCCCGACAGGGCCCGACAGGGCCCGACAGAGCCCGACAGAGCCCGACAGGGCCCAGTAGAGCCCGACAGAGCCCGACAGAGCCCGACAGGGCCCGACAGGGCCCGACAGAGCCCGACAGAGCCCGACAGGGCCCAGTAGAGCCCGACAGAGCCCGACAGGGCCCGACAGAGCCCGACAGAGCCCGACAGAGCCCGACAGAGCCCGACAGGGCCCAGTAGAGCCCGACAGAGCCCGACAGAGCCCGACAGAGCCCGACAGGGCCCGACAGGGCCCGACAGAGCCCGACAGAGTCCGACAGGGCCCGACAGGGCCCAGTAGAGCCCGACAGAGCCCGACAGGGCCCGACAGGGCCCGACAGAGCCCGACAGGGCCCGACAGAGCCCGACAGAGCCCGACAGAGCCCGACAGGGCCCAGTAGAGCCCAGTAGAGCCCGACAGAGCCCAGTAGAGCCCGACAGAGCCCGACAGGGCCCGACAGAGCCCGACAGAGCCCGACAGAGCCCGACAGGGCCCGACAGAGCCCGACAGGGCCCGACAGGGCCTGACAGGGACCGACAGGGCCCAGTAGAGCCCGACAGAGCCCGACAGAGCCCGACAGAACCCGACAGGGCCCAGTAGAGCCCGACAGAGCCCGACAGAGCCCGACAGAGCCCGACAGGGCCCGACAGAGCCCGACAGAGCCCGACAGAGCCCGACAGGGCCCGACAGGGCCCAGTAGAGCCCGACAGAGCCCGACAGAGCCCGACAGAGCCCGACAGGGCCCGACAGGGCCCAGTAGAGCCCGACAGAGCCCGACAGGGCCCGACAGAGCCCGACAGAGCCCGACAGAGCCCGACAGGGCCCAGTAGAGCCCGACAGAGCCCGACAGAGCCCGACAGAGGCCGACAGGGCCCGACAGAGCCCGACAGAGCCCGACAGAGTCCGACAGGGCCCGACAGAGCCCGACAGAGCCCGACAGGGCCCGACAGGGCCCGACAGAGCCCAGTAGAGCCCGACAGAGCCCGACAGAGCCCGACAGAACCCGACAGAGCCCGACAGAGCCCAGTAGAGTCCAACAGAGCCCGACAGAGCCCGACAGAGCCCGACAGGGCCCGACAGGGCCCGACAGGGCCCAGTAGAGCCCGACAGAGCCCGACAGAACCCGACAGAGCCCGACAGAGCCCGACAGGGCCCGACAGGGCCCAGTAGAGCCCGACAGAGCCCGACAGAGCCCGACAGAACCCGACAGAGCCCGACAGAGCCCGACGGAGCCCGACAGGGCCCGACAGGGCCCGACAGAGCCCGACAGAGCCCGACAGGGCCCGACAGAGCCCGACAGAGCCCGACAGAGCCCAGTAGAGCCCAGTAGAGCCCGACAGAGCCCGACAGAACCCGACAGAACCCGACAGAGCCCGACAGAGCCCGACAGAGCCCGACAGAGCCCAGTAGAGCCCAGTAGAGCCCAGTAGAGCCCGACAGAGCCCGACAGAGCCCGACAGAGCCCGACAGAGCCCGACAGGGCCCGACAGGGCCCGACAGAGCCCAGTAGAGCCCAGTAGAGCCCGACAGAGCCCGACAGAGCCCGACAGTGCCCGACAGAGCCCGACAGGGCCCGACAGAGCCCGATAGAGCCCGACAGGGCCCGACAGAGCCCGACAGGGCCCAGTAGAGCCCGACAGAGCCCGACAGAGCCCGACAGAGCCCGACAGGGCCCGACAGTGCCCGACAGAGCCCAGTAGAGCCCGACAGAGCCCGACAGAGCCCGACAGAGCCCGACAGAACCCGACAGAGCCCGACAGAGCCCAGTAGAGTCCGACAGAGCCCGACAGAGCCCGACAGAGCCCGACAGGGCCCGACAGGGCCCGACAGGGCCCAGTAGAGCCCGACAGAGCCCGACAGAACCCGACAGAGCCCGACAGAGCCCGACAGGGCCCGACAGGGCCCAGTAGAGCCCGACAGAGCCCGACAGAGCCCGACAGAGCCGAACAGAACCCAACAGAGCCCGACAGAGCCCGACAGGGCCCGACAGGGCCCGACAGAGCCCGACAGAGCCCGACAGGGCCCAGTAGAGCCCGACAGAGCCCGACAGAGCCCAGTAGAGCCCAGTAGAGCCCGACAGAGCCCGACAGAGCCCGACAGAGCCCGACAGAACCCGACAGAGCCCGACAGAGACCAGTTGAGCCCGACAGAGCCCGACAGAGCCCGACAGAGCCCGACAGGGCCCGACAGGGCCCAGTAGAGCCCGACAGAGCCCGACAGAGCCCGACAGAGCCCGACAGAGCCCAGTAGATCCCGACAGAGCCCGACAGAGCCCGACAGAGCCCGACAGGGCCCGACAGAGCCCGACAGAGCCCGACAGGGCCCGACAGGGCCCGACAGAGCCCAGTAGAGCCCGACAGAGCCCGACAGAGCCCGACAGAGCCCGACAGGGCCCAGTAGAGCCGAGTAGAGCCCGACAGAGCCCAGTAGAGCCCGACAGAGCCCGACAGGGCCCGACAGAGCCCGACAGGGCCCGACAGGGCCCGACAGGGCCCGACACGGCCCGACAGAGCCCGACAGAGCCCGACAGAGCCCGACAGGGCCCGACAGAGCCCGACAGAGCCCGACAGGGCCCAGTAGAGCCCGACAGAGCCCGACAGAGCCCGACAGAGCCCGACAGAGCCCAGTAGAGCCCGACAGAGCCCGACAGAGCCCGACAGAGCCCGACAGGGCCCGACAGAGCCCGACAGAGCCCAACAAGGCCCGACAGAGCCCGACAGAGCCCGACAGGGCCCAGTAGAGCCCGACAGAGCCCGACAGGGCCCAGTAGAGCCCGACAGAGCCCGACAGAGCCCGACAGAGCCCGACAGGGCCCGACAGAGCCCGACACAGCCCGACAGAGCCCGACAGGGCCCAGTAGAGACCGACAGAGCCCGACAGGGCCCGACAGAGCCCGACAGAGCCCGACAGAGCCCGACAGGGCCCGACAGGGCCCGACAGGGACCGACAGGGCCCAGTAGAGCCCGACAGAGCCCGACAGAGCCCGACAGAGCCCGACAGAGCCCGACAGGGCCCGACAGAGCCCGACAGAGCCCGACAGGGCCCAGTAGAGCCCGACAGAGCCCGACAGAGCCCGACAGAGCCCGACAGGGCCCGACAGAGCCCGACAGAGCCCGACAGAGCCCGACAGGGCGCAGTAGAGCCCGACAGAGCCCGACAGGGCCCGACAGAGCCCGACAGAGTCCGACAGAGCCCGTCAGAGCCCGACAGGGCCCAGTAGAGCCCGACAGAGCCCGACAGAGCCCGACAGGGCCCGACAGAGCCCGACAGAGCCCGACAGAGTCCGACAGGGCCCGACAGGGCCCAGTAGAGCCCGACAGAGCCCGACAGGGCCCGACAGGGCCCGACAGAGCCCGACAGGGCCCGACAGAGCCCGACAGAGCCCGACAGAGCCCGACAGGGCCCAGTAGAGCCCAGTAGAGCCCGACAGAGCCCAGTAGAGCCCGACAGAGCCCGACAGGGCCCGACAGAGCCCGACAGAGCCCGACAGAGCCCGACAGGGCCCGACAGAGCCCGACAGAACCCGACAGAGCCCGACAGGGCCCGACAGGGCCCGACAGAGCCCAACAGGGCCCAGTAGAGCCCGACAGAGCCCGACAGGGCCCGACAGAGCCCAGTAGAGCCCGACAGAGCCCGACAGAGCCCGACAGAGCCCGACAGGGCCCGACAGAGCCCGACAGAGCCCGACAGGGCCCGACAGGGCCCAGTAGAGCCCGACAGAGCCCGACAGGGTCCGACAGAGCCCGACAGGGCCCGACAGAGCCCGACAGAGCCCGACAGGGCCCGACAGGGCCCAGTAGAGCCCGACAGAGCCCGACAGAGCCCGACAGGGCCCGACAGAGCCCGACAGAGCCCGACAGAGCCCGACAGGGCCCGACAGAGCCCGACAGGGCCCGACAGGGCCCGACAGAACCCGACAGGGCCCAGTAGAGCCCGACAGAGCCCGACAGAGCCTGACAGAGCCCGACAGGGCCCGACAGAGCCCGACAGAGCCCGACAGAGCCCGACAGGGCCCAGTAGAGCCCGACAGAGCCCGACAGGGCCCGACAGAGCCCGACAGGGCCCGACAGAGCCCGACAGGGACCGACAGAGCCCGACAGGGCCCGACAGGGCCCGACAGGGACCGACAGGGCCCAGTAGAGCCCGACAGAGACCGACAGAGCCCGACAGAGCCCGACAGAGCCCGACAGGGCCCGACAGGGCCCGACAGAGCCCGACAGAGCCCGACAGGGCCCAGTAGAGCCCGACAGAGCCCGACAGAGCCCGACAGGGCCCGACAGGGCCCGACAGAGCCCGACAGAGCCCGACAGGGCCCAGTAGAGCCCGACAGAGCCCGACAGGGCCCGACAGAGCCCGACAGAGCCCGACAGAGCCCGACAGAGCCCGACAGGGCCCAGTAGAGCCCGACAGAGCCCGACAGAGCCCGACAGAGCCCGACAGGGCCCGACAGGGCCCGACAGAGCCCGACAGAGTCCGACAGGGCCCAGTAGAGCCCGACAGAGCCCGACAGAGCCCGACAGAGCCCGACAGGGCCCGACAGGGCCCGACAGAGCCCGACAGGGCCCGACAGAGCCCGACAGAGCCCGATAGAGCCCGACAGGGCCCAGTAGAGCCCAGTAGAGCCCGACAGAGCCCAGTAGAGCCCGACAGAGCCCGACAGGGCCCGACAGAGCCCGACAGAGCCCGACAGAGCCCGACAGGGCCCGACAGAGCCCGACAGGGCCCGACAGGGCCTGACAGGGACCGACAGGGCCCAGTAGAGCCCGACAGAGCCCGACAGAGCCCGACAGAACCCGACAGGGCCCAGTAGAGCCCGACAGAGCCCGACAGAGCCCGACAGAGCCCGACAGGGCCCGACAGAGTCCGACAGAGCCCGACAGAGCCCGACAGGGCCCGACAGGGCCCAGTAGAGCCCGACAGAGCCCGACAGGGCCCGACAGAGCCCGACAGAGCCCGACAGAGCCCGACAGGGCCCAGTAGAGCCCGACAGAGCCCGACAGAGCCCGACAGAGGCCGACAGGGCCCGACAGAGCCCGACAGAGCCCGACAGAGTCCGACAGGGCCCGACAGAGCCCGACAGAGCCCGACAGGGCCCGACAGGGCCCGACAGAGCCCAGTAGAGCCCGACAGAGCCCGACAGAGCCCGACAGAACCCGACAGAGCCCGACAGAGCCCAGTAGAGTCCAACAGAGCCCGACAGAGCCCGACAGAGCCCGACAGGGCCCGACAGGGCCCGACAGGGCCCAGTAGAGCCCGACAGAGCCCGACAGAACCCGACAGAGCCCGACAGAGCCCGACAGGGCCCGACAGGGCCCAGTAGAGCCCGACAGAGCCCGACAGAGCCCGACAGAACCCGACAGAGTCCGACAGAGCCCGACAGGGCCCGACAGGGCCCGACAGGGCCCGACAGAGCACGACAGAGCCCGACAGGGCCCGACAGAGCCCGACAGAGCCCGACAGAGCCCAGTAGAGCCCAGTAGAGCCCGACAGAGCCCGACAGAACCCGACAGAACCCGACAGAGCCCGACAGAGCCCGACAGAGCCCGACAGAGCCCAGTAGAGCCCAGTAGAGCCCAGTAGAGCCCGACAGAGCCCGACAGAGCCCGACAGAGCCCGACAGAGCCCGACAGGGCCCGACAGAGCCCGATAGAGCCCGACAGGGCCCGACAGAGCCCGACAGGGCCCAGTAGAGCCCGACAGAGCCCGACAGAGCCCGACAGAGCCCGACAGGGCCCGACAGTGCCCGACAGAGCCCAGTAGAGCCCGACAGAGCCCGACAGAGCCCGACAGAGCCCGACAGAACCCGACAGAGCCCGACAGAGCCCAGTAGAGTCCGACAGAGCCCGACAGAGCCCGACAGAGCCCGACAGGGCCCGACAGGGCCCGACAGGGCCCAGTAGAGCCCGACAGAGCCCGACAGAACCCGACAGAGCCCGACAGAGCCCGACAGGGCCCGACAGGGCCCAGTAGAGCCCGACAGAGCCCGACAGAGCCCGACAGAGCCGAACAGAACCCAACAGAGCCCGACAGAGCCCGACAGGGCCCGACAGGGCCCGACAGAGCCCGACAGAGCCCGACAGGGCCCAGTAGAGCCCGACAGAGCCCGACAGAGCCCAGTAGAGCCCAGTAGAGCCCGACAGAGCCCGACAGAGCCCGACAGAGCCCGACAGAACCCGACAGAGCCCGACAGAGACCAGTTGAGCCCGACAGAGCCCGACAGAGCCCGACAGAGCCCGACAGGGCCCGACAGGGCCCAGTAGAGCCCGACAGAGCCCGACAGAGCCCGACAGAGCCCGACAGAGCCCAGTAGATCCCGACAGAGCCCGACAGAGCCCGACAGAGCCCGACAGAGCCCGACAGAGCCCGACAGGGCCCGACAGAGCCCGACAGAGCCCGACAGAGCCCGACAGGGCCCAGTAGAGCCCGACAGAGCCCGACAGGGCCCGACAGAGCCCGACAGAGTCCGACAGAGCCCGTCAGAGCCCGACAGGGCCCAGTAGAGCCCGACAGAGCCCGACAGAGCCCGACAGGGCCCGACAGAGCCCGACAGAGCCCGACAGAGTCCGACAGGGCCCGACAGGGCCCAGTAGAGCCCGACAGAGCCCGACAGGGCCCGACAGGGCCCGACAGAGCCCGACAGGGCCCGACAGAGCCCGACAGAGCCCGACAGAGCCCGACAGGGCCCAGTAGAGCCCAGTAGAGCCCGACAGAGCCCAGTAGAGCCCGACAGAGCCCGACAGGGCCCGACAGAGCCCGACAGGGCCCGACAGAGCCCGACAGGGCCCGACAGAGCCCGACAGAACCCGACAGAGCCCGACAGGGCCCGACAGGGCCCGACAGGGACCGACAGGGCCCAGTAGAGCCCGACAGAGCCCGACAGGGCCCGACAGAGCCCAGTAGAGCCCGACAGAGCCCGACAGAGCCCGACAGAGCCCGACAGGGCCCGACAGAGCCCGACAGAGCCCGACAGGGCCCGACAGGGCCCAGTAGAGCCCGACAGAGCCCGACAGGGTCCGACAGAGCCCGACAGGGCCCGACAGAGCCCGACAGAGCCCGACAGGGCCCGACAGGGCCCAGTAGAGCCCGACAGAGCCCGACAGAGCCCGACAGGGCCCGACAGAGCCCGACAGAGCCCGACAGAGCCCGACAGGGCCCGACAGAGCCCGACAGGGCCCGACAGGGCCCGACAGAACCCGACAGGGCCCAGTAGAGCCCGACAGAGCCCGACAGAGCCTGACAGAGCCCGACAGGGCCCGACAGAGCCCGACAGAGCCCGACAGAGCCCGACAGGGCCCAGTAGAGCCCGACAGAGCCCGACAGGGCCCGACAGAGCCCGACAGGGCCCAGTAGAGCCCAGTAGAGCCCGACAGAGCCCAGTAGAGCCCGACAGAGCCCGACAGGGCCCGACAGAGCCCGACAGGGCCCGACAGGGCCCGACAGGGCCCGACAGGGCCCGACAGAGCCCGACAGAGGCCAGTAGAGTCCGACAGAGCCCGACAGAGCCCGACAGAGCCCTACAGGGCCCGACAGGGCCCGACAGGGCCCAGTAGAGCCCGACAGAGCCCGACAGAACCCGACAGAGCCCGACAGAGCCCGACAGGGCCCGACAGGGCCCAGTAGAGCCCGACAGAGCCCGACAGAGCCCGACAGAACCCGACAGAGCCCGAAAGAGCCCGACAGAGCCCGACAGGGCCCAGTAGAGCCCGACAGAGCCCGACAGAGCCCGACAGAGCCCAGTAGAGCCCGACAGAGCCCGACAGAGCCCGACAGAGCCCGACAGAGCCCGACAGGGCCCAGTAGAGCCCGACAGAGCCCGACAGGGCCCCACAGAGCCCGACAGAGCCCGACAGAGCCCGACAGGGCCCGACAGAGCCCGACAGGGCCCGACAGGGCCCGACAGAGCCCGACAGCGCCCGACAGGGCCCGACAGGGCCCGACAGGGCCCAGTAGAGCCCGACAGAGCCCGACAGAGCCCGACAGGTCCCGACAGAGCCCGACAGAGCCCGACAGAGCCCGACAGGGCCCGACAGGGCCCAGTAGAGCCCGACAGAGCCCGACAGTGCCCGACAGAGCCCGACAGGGCCCGACAGAGCCCGACAGAGTCCGACAGGGCCCGACAGAGCCCGACAGAGCCCGACAGAGCCCGACAGAGGCCGACAGGGCCCAGTAGAGCCCGACAGAGCCCGACAGAGCCCGACAGAGCCCGACAGGGCCCGACAGGGCCCGACAGGGCCCGACAGGGCCCGACAGAGGCCGACAGAGCCCGACGGAGCCCGACAGGGCCCGACAGGGCCCGACAGAGCCCAGTAGAGCCCGACAGAGCCCGACAGAGCCCGACAGAGCCCGACAGAGCCCAGTAGAGTCCGACAGAGCCCGACAGAGCCCGACAGAGCCCGACAGGGCCCGACAGGGCCCGACAGGGCCCAGTAGAGCCCGACAGAGCCCGACAGAACCCGACAGAGCCCGACAGAGCCCGACAGGGCCCGACAGGGCCCAGTAGAGCCCGACAGAGCCCGACAGAGCCCGACAGAACCCGACAGAGCCCGACAGAGCCCGACAGAGCCCGACAGAGCCCGACAGAGCCCGACAGGGCCCAGTAGAGCCCGACAGAGCCCGACAGGGCCCGACAGAGCCCAGTAGAGCCCGACAGAGCCCGACAGAGCCCGACAGAGCCCGACAGAGACCAGTTGAGTCCGACAGAGCCCGACAGGGCCCAGTAGAGCCCGACAGAGCCCAGTAGAGCCCGACAGAGCCCGACAGAGCCCAGTAGATCCCGACAGAGCCCGACAGAGCCCGACAGAGCCCGACAGGGCCCGACAGAGCCCGACAGAGCCCGACAGGGCCCGACAGGGCCCGACAGAGCCCAGTAGAGCCCGACAGAGCCCGACAGAGCCCGACAGAGCCCGACAGGGCCCAGTAGAGCCCGACAGAGCCCGACAGAGCCCAGTAGAGCCCGACAGAGCCCGACAGGGCCCGACAGAGCCCGACAGGGCCCGACAGGGCCCGACAGAGCCCGACAGGGCCCGACAGATCCCGACAGAGCCCGACAGAGCCCGACAGGGCCCGACAGAGCCCGACAGAGCCCGACAGGGCCCAGTAGAGCCCGACAGAGCCCGACAGAACCCGACAGAGCCCGACAGAGCCCGACAGAGCCCAGTAGAGCCCGACAGAGCCCGACAGAGCCCGACAGAGCCCGACAGGGCCCGACAGAGCCCGACAGGGCCCAACAAGGCCCGACAGAGCCCGACAGAGCCCGACAGGGCCCAGTAGAGCCCGACAGAGCCCGACAGAGCCTGACAGAGCCCGACAGGGCCCGACAGAGCCCGACAGAGCCCGACAGAGCCCGACAGGGCCCAGTAGAGCCCGACAGAGCCCGACAGGGCCCGACAGAGCCCGACAGGGCCCGACAGAGCCCGACAGGGACCGACAGAGCCCGACAGGGCCCGACAGGGCCCGACAGGGACCGACAGGGCCCAGTAGAGCCCGACAGAGACCGACAGAGCCCGACAGAGCCCGACAGAGCCCGACAGGGCCCGACAGGGCCCGACAGAGCCCGACAGAGCCCGACAGGGCCCAGTAGAGCCCGACAGAGCCCGACAGAGCCCGACAGGGCCCGACAGGGCCCGACAGAGCCCGACAGAGCCCGACAGGGCCCAGTAGAGCCCGACAGAGCCCGACAGGGCCCGACAGAGCCCGACAGAGCCCGACAGAGCCCGACAGAGCCCGACAGGGCCCAGTAGAGCCCGACAGAGCCCGACAGAGCCCGACAGAGCCCGACAGGGCCCGACAGGGCCCGACAGAGCCCGACAGAGTCCGACAGGGCCCGACAGGGCCCAGTAGAGCCCGACAGAGCCCGACAGGGCCCGACAGGGCCCGACAGAGCCCGACAGGGCCCGACAGAGCCCGACAGAGCCCGACAGAGCCCGACAGGGCCCAGTAGAGCCCAGTAGAGCCCGACAGAGCCCAGTAGAGCCCGACAGAGCCCGACAGGGCCCGACAGAGCCCGACAGAGCCCGACAGAGCCCGACAGGGCCCGACAGAGCCCGACAGGGCCCGACAGGGCCTGACAGGGACCGACAGGGCCCAGTAGAGCCCGACAGAGCCCGACAGAGCCCGACAGAACCCGACAGGGCCCAGTAGAGCCCGACAGAGCCCGACAGAGCCCGACAGAGCCCGACAGGGCCCGACAGAGCCCGACAGAGCCCGACAGAGCCCGACAGGGCCCGACAGGGCCCAGTAGAGCCCGACAGAGCCCGACAGAGCCCGACAGAGCCCGACAGGGCCCGACAGGGCCCAGTAGAGCCCGACAGAGCCCGACAGGGCCCGACAGAGCCCGACAGAGCCCGACAGAGCCCGACAGGGCCCAGTAGAGCCCGACAGAGCCCGACAGAGCCCGACAGAGGCCGACAGGGCCCGACAGAGCCCGACAGAGCCCGACAGAGTCCGACAGGGCCCGACAGAGCCCGACAGAGCCCGACAGGGCCCGACAGGGCCCGACAGAGCCCAGTAGAGCCCGACAGAGCCCGACAGAGCCCGACAGAACCCGACAGAGCCCGACAGAGCCCAGTAGAGTCCAACAGAGCCCGACAGAGCCCGACAGAGCCCGACAGGGCCCGACAGGGCCCGACAGGGCCCAGTAGAGCCCGACAGAGCCCGACAGAACCCGACAGAGCCCGACAGAGCCCGACAGGGCCCGACAGGGCCCAGTAGAGCCCGACAGAGCCCGACAGAGCCCGACAGAACCCGACAGAGCCCGACAGAGCCCGACGGAGCCCGACAGGGCCCGACAGGGCCCGACAGAGCCCGACAGAGCCCGACAGGGCCCGACAGAGCCCGACAGAGCCCGACAGAGCCCAGTAGAGCCCAGTAGAGCCCGACAGAGCCCGACAGAACCCGACAGAACCCGACAGAGCCCGACAGAGCCCGACAGAGCCCAGTAGAGCCCAGTAGAGCCCAGTAGAGCCCGACAGAGCCCGACAGAGCCCGACAGAGCCCGACAGAGCCCGACAGGGCCCGACAGGGCCCGACAGAGCCCAGTAGAGCCCAGTAGAGCCCGACAGAGCCCGACAGAGCCCGACAGTGCCCGACAGAGCCCGACAGGGCCCGACAGAGCCCGATAGAGCCCGACAGGGCCCGACAGAGCCCGACAGGGCCCAGTAGAGCCCGACAGAGCCCGACAGAGCCCGACAGAGCCCGACAGGGCCCGACAGTGCCCGACAGAGCCCAGTAGAGCCCGACAGAGCCCGACAGAGCCCGACAGAGCCCGACAGAACCCGACAGAGCCCGACAGAGCCCAGTAGAGTCCGACAGAGCCCGACAGAGCCCGACAGAGCCCGACAGGGCCCGACAGGGCCCGACAGGGCCCAGTAGAGCCCGACAGAGCCCGACAGAACCCGACAGAGCCCGACAGAGCCCGACAGGGCCCGACAGGGCCCAGTAGAGCCCGACAGAGCCCGACAGAGCCCGACAGAGCCGAACAGAACCCAACAGAGCCCGACAGAGCCCGACAGGGCCCGACAGGGCCCGACAGAGCCCGACAGAGCCCGACAGGGCCCAGTAGAGCCCGACAGAGCCCGACAGAGCCCAGTAGAGCCCAGTAGAGCCCGACAGAGCCCGACAGAGCCCGACAGAGCCCGACAGAACCCGACAGAGCCCGACAGAGACCAGTTGAGCCCGACAGAGCCCGACAGAGCCCGACAGAGCCCGACAGGGCCCGACAGGGCCCAGTAGAGCCCGACAGAGCCCGACAGAGCCCGACAGAGCCCGACAGAGCCCAGTAGATCCCGACAGAGCCCGACAGAGCCCGACAGAGCCCGACAGGGCCCGACAGAGCCCGACAGAGCCCGACAGGGCCCGACAGGGCCCGACAGAGCCCAGTAGAGCCCGACAGAGCCCGACAGAGCCCGACAGAGCCCGACAGGGCCCAGTAGAGCCGAGTAGAGCCCGACAGAGCCCAGTAGAGCCCGACAGAGCCCGACAGGGCCCGACAGAGCCCGACAGGGCCCGACAGGGCCCGACAGGGCCCGACACGGCCCGACAGAGCCCGACAGAGCCCGACAGAGCCCGACAGGGCCCGACAGAGCCCGACAGAGCCCGACAGGGCCCAGTAGAGCCCGACAGAGCCCGACAGAGCCCGACAGAGCCCGACAGAGCCCAGTAGAGCCCGACAGAGCCCGACAGAGCCCGACAGAGCCCGACAGGGCCCGACAGAGCCCGACAGAGCCCAACAAGGCCCGACAGAGCCCGACAGAGCCCGACAGGGCCCAGTAGAGCCCGACAGAGCCCGACAGGGCCCAGTAGAGCCCGACAGAGCCCGACAGAGCCCGACAGAGCCCGACAGGGCCCGACAGAGCCCGACACAGCCCGACAGAGCCCGACAGGGCCCAGTAGAGACCGACAGAGCCCGACAGGGCCCGACAGAGCCCGACAGAGCCCGACAGAGCCCGACAGGGCCCGACAGGGCCCGACAGGGACCGACAGGGCCCAGTAGAGCCCGACAGAGCCCGACAGAGCCCGACAGAGCCCGACAGAGCCCGACAGGGCCCGACAGAGCCCGACAGAGCCCGACAGGGCCCAGTAGAGCCCGACAGAGCCCGACAGAGCCCGACAGAGCCCGACAGGGCCCGACAGAGCCCGACAGAGCCCGACAGAGCCCGACAGGGCCCAGTAGAGCCCGACAGAGCCCGACAGGGCCCGACAGAGCCCGACAGATTCCGACAGAGCCCGTCAGAGCCCGACAGGGCCCAGTAGAGCCCGACAGAGCCCGACAGAGCCCGACAGGGCCCGACAGAGCCCGACAGAGCCCGACAGAGTCCGACAGGGCCCGACAGGGCCCAGTAGAGCCCGACAGAGCCCGACAGGGCCCGACAGGGCCCGACAGAGCCCGACAGGGCCCGACAGAGCCCGACAGAGCCCGACAGAGCCCGACAGGGCCCAGTAGAGCCCAGTAGAGCCCGACAGAGCCCAGTAGAGCCCGACAGAGCCCGACAGGGCCCGACAGAGCCCGACAGAGCCCGACAGAGCCCGACAGGGCCCGACAGAGCCCGACAGAACCCGACAGAGCCCGACAGGGCCCGACAGGGCCCGACAGAGCCCAACAGGGCCCAGTAGAGCCCGACAGAGCCCGACAGGGCCCGACAGAGCCCAGTAGAGCCCGACAGAGCCCGACAGAGCCCGACAGAGCCCGACAGGGCCCGACAGAGCCCGACAGAGCCCGACAGGGCCCGACAGGGCCCAGTAGAGCCCGACAGAGCCCGACAGGGTCCGACAGAGCCCGACAGGGCCCGACAGAGCCCGACAGAGGCCGACAGGGCCCAGTAGAGCCCGACAGAGCCCGACAGAGCCCGACAGAGCCCGACAGGGCCCGACAGGGCCCGACAGGGCCCGACAGGGCCCGACAGAGGCCGACAGAGCCCGACGGAGCCCGACAGGGCCCGACAGGGCCCGACAGAGCCCAGTAGAGCCCGACAGAGCCCGACAGAGCCCGACAGAGCCCGACAGAGCCCAGTAGAGTCCGACAGAGCCCGACAGAGCCCGACAGAGCCCGACAGGGCCCGACAGGGCCCGACAGGGCCCAGTAGAGCCCGACAGAGCCCGACAGAACCCGACAGAGCCCGACAGAGCCCGACAGGGCCCGACAGGGCCCAGTAGAGCCCGACAGAGCCCGACAGAGCCCGACAGAACCCGACAGAGCCCGACAGAGCCCGACAGAGCCCGACAGAGCCCGACAGAGCCCGACAGGGCCCAGTAGAGCCCGACAGAGCCCGACAGGGCCCGACAGAGCCCAGTAGAGCCCGACAGAGCCCGACAGAGCCCGACAGAGCCCGACAGAGACCAGTTGAGTCCGACAGAGCCCGACAGGGCCCAGTAGAGCCCGACAGAGCCCAGTAGAGCCCGACAGAGCCCGACAGAGCCCAGTAGATCCCGACAGAGCCCGACAGAGCCCGACAGAGCCCGACAGGGCCCGACAGAGCCCGACAGAGCCCGACAGGGCCCGACAGGGCCCGACAGAGCCCAGTAGAGCCCGACAGAGCCCGACAGAGCCCGACAGAGCCCGACAGGGCCCAGTAGAGCCCGACAGAGCCCGACAGAGCCCAGTAGAGCCCGACAGAGCCCGACAGGGCCCGACAGAGCCCGACAGGGCCCGACAGGGCCCGACAGAGCCCGACAGGGCCCGACAGATCCCGACAGAGCCCGACAGAGCCCGACAGGGCCCGACAGAGCCCGACAGAGCCCGACAGGGCCCAGTAGAGCCCGACAGAGCCCGACAGAACCCGACAGAGCCCGACAGAGCCCGACAGAGCCCAGTAGAGCCCGACAGAGCCCGACAGAGCCCGACAGAGCCCGACAGGGCCCGACAGAGCCCGACAGGGCCCAACAAGGCCCGACAGAGCCCGACAGAGCCCGACAGGGCCCAGTAGAGCCCGACAGAGCCCGACAGAGCCTGACAGAGCCCGACAGGGCCCGACAGAGCCCGACAGAGCCCGACAGAGCCCGACAGGGCCCAGTAGAGCCCGACAGAGCCCGACAGGGCCCGACAGAGCCCGACAGGGCCCGACAGAGCCCGACAGGGACCGACAGAGCCCGACAGGGCCCGACAGGGCCCGACAGGGACCGACAGGGCCCAGTAGAGCCCGACAGAGACCGACAGAGCCCGACAGAGCCCGACAGAGCCCGACAGGGCCCGACAGGGCCCGACAGAGCCCGACAGAGCCCGACAGGGCCCAGTAGAGCCCGACAGAGCCCGACAGAGCCCGACAGGGCCCGACAGGGCCCGACAGAGCCCGACAGAGCCCGACAGGGCCCAGTAGAGCCCGACAGAGCCCGACAGGGCCCGACAGAGCCCGACAGAGCCCGACAGAGCCCGACAGAGCCCGACAGGGCCCAGTAGAGCCCGACAGAGCCCGACAGAGCCCGACAGAGCCCGACAGGGCCCGACAGGGCCCGACAGAGCCCGACAGAGTCCGACAGGGCCCGACAGGGCCCAGTAGAGCCCGACAGAGCCCGACAGGGCCCGACAGGGCCCGACAGAGCCCGACAGGGCCCGACAGAGCCCGACAGAGCCCGACAGAGCCCGACAGGGCCCAGTAGAGCCCAGTAGAGCCCGACAGAGCCCAGTAGAGCCCGACAGAGCCCGACAGGGCCCGACAGAGCCCGACAGAGCCCGACAGAGCCCGACAGGGCCCGACAGAGCCCGACAGGGCCCGACAGGGCCTGACAGGGACCGACAGGGCCCAGTAGAGCCCGACAGAGCCCGACAGAGCCCGACAGAACCCGACAGGGCCCAGTAGAGCCCGACAGAGCCCGACAGAGCCCGACAGAGCCCGACAGGGCCCGACAGAGCCCGACAGAGCCCGACAGAGCCCGACAGGGCCCGACAGGGCCCAGTAGAGCCCGACAGATCCCGACAGAGCCCGACAGAGCCCGACAGGGCCCGACAGGGCCCAGTAGAGCCCGACAGAGCCCGACAGGGCCCGACAGAGCCCGACAGAGCCCGACAGAGCCCGACAGGGCCCAGTAGAGCCCGACAGAGCCCGACAGAGCCCGACAGAGGCCGACAGGGCCCGACAGAGCCCGACAGAGCCCGACAGAGTCCGACAGGGCCCGACAGAGCCCGACAGAGCCCGACAGGGCCCGACAGGGCCCGACAGAGCCCAGTAGAGCCCGACAGAGCCCGACAGAGCCCGACAGAACCCGACAGAGCCCGACAGAGCCCAGTAGAGTCCAACAGAGCCCGACAGAGCCCGACAGAGCCCGACAGGGCCCGACAGGGCCCGACAGGGCCCAGTAGAGCCCGACAGAGCCCGACAGAACCCGACAGAGCCCGACAGAGCCCGACAGGGCCCGACAGGGCCCAGTAGAGCCCGACAGAGCCCGACAGAGCCCGACAGAACCCGACAGAGCCCGACAGAGCCCGACGGAGCCCGACAGGGCCCGACAGGGCCCGACAGAGCCCGACAGAGCCCGACAGGGCCCGACAGAGCCCGACAGAGCCCGACAGAGCCCAGTAGAGCCCAGTAGAGCCCGACAGAGCCCGACAGAACCCGACAGAACCCGACAGAGCCCGACAGAGCCCGACAGAGCCCGACAGAGCCCAGTAGAGCCCAGTAGAGCCCAGTAGAGCCCGACAGAGCCCGACAGAGCCCGACAGAGCCCGACAGAGCCCGACAGGGCCCGACAGGGCCCGACAGAGCCCAGTAGAGCCCAGTAGAGCCCGACAGAGCCCGACAGAGCCCGACAGTGCCCGACAGAGCCCGACAGGGCCCGACAGAGCCCGATAGAGCCCGACAGGGCCCGACAGAGCCCGACAGGGCCCAGTAGAGCCCGACAGAGCCCGACAGAGCCCGACAGAGCCCGACAGGGCCCGACAGTGCCCGACAGAGCCCAGTAGAGCCCGACAGAGCCCGACAGAGCCCGACAGAGCCCGACAGAACCCGACAGAGCCCGACAGAGCCCAGTAGAGTCCGACAGAGCCCGACAGAGCCCGACAGAGCCCGACAGGGCCCGACAGGGCCCGACAGGGCCCAGTAGAGCCCGACAGAGCCCGACAGAACCCGACAGAGCCCGACAGAGCCCGACAGGGCCCGACAGGGCCCAGTAGAGCCCGACAGAGCCCGACAGAGCCCGACAGAGCCGAACAGAACCCAACAGAGCCCGACAGAGCCCGACAGGGCCCGACAGGGCCCGACAGAGCCCGACAGAGCCCGACAGGGCCCAGTAGAGCCCGACAGAGCCCGACAGAGCCCAGTAGAGCCCAGTAGAGCCCGACAGAGCCCGACAGAGCCCGACAGAGCCCGACAGAACCCGACAGAGCCCGACAGAGACCAGTTGAGCCCGACAGAGCCCGACAGAGCCCGACAGAGCCCGACAGGGCCCGACAGGGCCCAGTAGAGCCCGACAGAGCCCGACAGAGCCCGACAGAGCCCGACAGAGCCCAGTAGATCCCGACAGAGCCCGACAGAGCCCGACAGAGCCCGACAGGGCCCGACAGAGCCCGACAGAGCCCGACAGGGCCCGACAGGGCCCGACAGAGCCCAGTAGAGCCCGACAGAGCCCGACAGAGCCCGACAGAGCCCGACAGGGCCCAGTAGAGCCGAGTAGAGCCCGACAGAGCCCAGTAGAGCCCGACAGAGCCCGACAGGGCCCGACAGAGCCCGACAGGGCCCGACAGGGCCCGACAGGGCCCGACACGGCCCGACAGAGCCCGACAGAGCCCGACAGAGCCCGACAGGGCCCGACAGAGCCCGACAGAGCCCGACAGGGCCCAGTAGAGCCCGACAGAGCCCGACAGAGCCCGACAGAGCCCGACAGAGCCCAGTAGAGCCCGACAGAGCCCGACAGAGCCCGACAGAGCCCGACAGGGCCCGACAGAGCCCGACAGAGCCCAACAAGGCCCGACAGAGCCCGACAGAGCCCGACAGGGCCCAGTAGAGCCCGACAGAGCCCGACAGGGCCCAGTAGAGCCCGACAGAGCCCGACAGAGCCCGACAGAGCCCGACAGGGCCCGACAGAGCCCGACACAGCCCGACAGAGCCCGACAGGGCCCAGTAGAGACCGACAGAGCCCGACAGGGCCCGACAGAGCCCGACAGAGCCCGACAGAGCCCGACAGGGCCCGACAGGGCCCGACAGGGACCGACAGGGCCCAGTAGAGCCCGACAGAGCCCGACAGAGCCCGACAGGGCCCGACAGAGCCCGACAGAGCCCGACAGGGCCCAGTAGAGCCCGACAGAGCCCGACAGAGCCCGACAGAGCCCGACAGGGCCCGACAGAGCCCGACAGAGCCCGACAGAGCCCGACAGGGCCCAGTAGAGCCCGACAGAGCCCGACAGGGCCCGACAGAGCCCGACAGATTCCGACAGAGCCCGTCAGAGCCCGACAGGGCCCAGTAGAGCCCGACAGAGCCCGACAGAGCCCGACAGGGCCCGACAGAGCCCGACAGAGCCCGACAGAGTCCGACAGGGCCCGACAGGGCCCAGTAGAGCCCGACAGAGCCCGACAGGGCCCGACAGGGCCCGACAGAGCCCGACAGGGCCCGACAGAGCCCGACAGAGCCCGACAGAGCCCGACAGGGCCCAGTAGAGCCCAGTAGAGCCCGACAGAGCCCAGTAGAGCCCGACAGAGCCCGACAGGGCCCGACAGAGCCCGACAGAGCCCGACAGAGCCCGACAGGGCCCGACAGAGCCCGACAGAACCCGACAGAGCCCGACAGGGCCCGACAGGGCCCGACAGAGCCCAACAGGGCCCAGTAGAGCCCGACAGAGCCCGACAGGGCCCGACAGAGCCCAGTAGAGCCCGACAGAGCCCGACAGAGCCCGACAGAGCCCGACAGGGCCCGACAGAGCCCGACAGAGCCCGACAGGGCCCGACAGGGCCCAGTAGAGCCCGACAGAGCCCGACAGGGTCCGACAGAGCCCGACAGGGCCCGACAGAGCCCGACAGAGCCCGACAGGGCCCGACAGGGCCCAGTAGAGCCCGACAGAGCCCGACAGAGCCCGACAGGGCCCGACAGAGCCCGACAGAGCCCGACAGAGCCCGACAGGGCCCGACAGAGCCCGACAGGGCCCGACAGGGCCCGACAGAACCCGACAGGGCCCAGTAGAGCCCGACAGAGCCCGACAGAGCCTGACAGAGCCCGACAGGGCCCGACAGAGCCCGACAGAGCCCGACAGAGCCCGACAGGGCCCAGTAGAGCCCGACAGAGCCCGACAGGGCCCGACAGAGCCCGACAGGGCCCGACAGAGCCCGACAGGGACCGACAGAGCCCGACAGGGCCCGACAGGGCCCGACAGGGACCGACAGGGCCCAGTAGAGCCCGACAGAGACCGACAGAGCCCGACAGAGCCCGACAGAGCCCGACAGGGCCCGACAGGGCCCGACAGAGCCCGACAGAGCCCGACAGGGCCCAGTAGAGCCCGACAGAGCCCGACAGAGCCCGACAGGGCCCGACAGGGCCCGACAGAGCCCGACAGAGCCCGACAGGGCCCAGTAGAGCCCGACAGAGCCCGACAGGGCCCGACAGAGCCCGACAGAGCCCGACAGAGCCCGACAGAGCCCGACAGGGCCCAGTAGAGCCCGACAGAGCCCGACAGAGCCCGACAGAGCCCGACAGGGCCCGACAGGGCCCGACAGAGCCCGACAGAGTCCGACAGGGCCCGACAGGGCCCAGTAGAGCCCGACAGAGCCCGACAGGGCCCGACAGGGCCCGACAGAGCCCGACAGGGCCCGACAGAGCCCGACAGAGCCCGATAGAGCCCGACAGGGCCCAGTAGAGCCCAGTAGAGCCCGACAGAGCCCAGTAGAGCCCGACAGAGCCCGACAGGGCCCGACAGAGCCCGACAGAGCCCGACAGAGCCCGACAGGGCCCGACAGAGCCCGACAGGGCCCGACAGGGCCTGACAGGGACCGACAGGGCCCAGTAGAGCCCGACAGAGCCCGACAGAGCCCGACAGAACCCGACAGGGCCCAGTAGAGCCCGACAGAGCCCGACAGAGCCCGACAGAGCCCGACAGGGCCCGACAGAGTCCGACAGAGCCCGACAGAGCCCGACAGGGCCCGACAGGGCCCAGTAGAGCCCGACAGAGCCCGACAGGGCCCGACAGAGCCCGACAGAGCCCGACAGAGCCCGACAGGGCCCAGTAGAGCCCGACAGAGCCCGACAGAGCCCGACAGAGGCCGACAGGGCCCGACAGAGCCCGACAGAGCCCGACAGAGTCCGACAGGGCCCGACAGAGCCCGACAGAGCCCGACAGGGCCCGACAGGGCCCGACAGAGCCCAGTAGAGCCCGACAGAGCCCGACAGAGCCCGACAGAACCCGACAGAGCCCGACAGAGCCCAGTAGAGTCCAACAGAGCCCGACAGAGCCCGACAGAGCCCGACAGGGCCCGACAGGGCCCGACAGGGCCCAGTAGAGCCCGACAGAGCCCGACAGAACCCGACAGAGCCCGACAGAGCCCGACAGGGCCCGACAGGGCCCAGTAGAGCCCGACAGAGCCCGACAGAGCCCGACAGAACCCGACAGAGTCCGACAGAGCCCGACAGGGCCCGACAGGGCCCGACAGGGCCCGACAGAGCCCGACAGAGCCCGACAGGGCCCGACAGAGCCCGACAGAGCCCGACAGAGCCCAGTAGAGCCCAGTAGAGCCCGACAGAGCCCGACAGAACCCGACAGAACCCGACAGAGCCCGACAGAGCCCGACAGAGCCCGACAGAGCCCAGTAGAGCCCAGTAGAGCCCAGTAGAGCCCGACAGAGCCCGACAGAGCCCGACAGAGCCCGACAGAGCCCGACAGGGCCCGACAGAGCCCGATAGAGCCCGACAGGGCCCGACAGAGCCCGACAGGGCCCAGTAGAGCCCGACAGAGCCCGACAGAGCCCGACAGAGCCCGACAGGGCCCGACAGTGCCCGACAGAGCCCAGTAGAGCCCGACAGAGCCCGACAGAGCCCGACAGAGCCCGACAGAACCCGACAGAGCCCGACAGAGCCCAGTAGAGTCCGACAGAGCCCGACAGAGCCCGACAGAGCCCGACAGGGCCCGACAGGGCCCGACAGGGCCCAGTAGAGCCCGACAGAGCCCGACAGAACCCGACAGAGCCCGACAGAGCCCGACAGGGCCCGACAGGGCCCAGTAGAGCCCGACAGAGCCCGACAGAGCCCGACAGAGCCGAACAGAACCCAACAGAGCCCGACAGAGCCCGACAGGGCCCGACAGGGCCCGACAGAGCCCGACAGAGCCCGACAGGGCCCAGTAGAGCCCGACAGAGCCCGACAGAGCCCAGTAGAGCCCAGTAGAGCCCGACAGAGCCCGACAGAGCCCGACAGAGCCCGACAGAACCCGACAGAGCCCGACAGAGACCAGTTGAGCCCGACAGAGCCCGACAGAGCCCGACAGAGCCCGACAGGGCCCGACAGGGCCCAGTAGAGCCCGACAGAGCCCGACAGAGCCCGACAGAGCCCGACAGAGCCCAGTAGATCCCGACAGAGCCCGACAGAGCCCGACAGAGCCCGACAGGGCCCGACAGAGCCCGACAGAGCCCGACAGGGCCCGACAGGGCCCGACAGAGCCCAGTAGAGCCCGACAGAGCCCGACAGAGCCCGACAGAGCCCGACAGGGCCCAGTAGAGCCCAGTAGAGCCCGACAGAGCCCAGTAGAGCCCGACAGAGCCCGACAGGGCCCGACAGAGCCCGACAGGGCCCGACAGGGCCCGACAGGGCCCGACACGGCCCGACAGAGCCCGACAGAGCCCGACAGAGCCCGACAGGGCCCGACAGAGCCCGACAGAGCCCGACAGGGCCCAGTAGAGCCCGACAGAGCCCGACAGAGCCCGACAGAGCCCGACAGAGCCCAGTAGAGCCCGACAGAGCCCGACAGAGCCCGACAGAGCCCGACAGGGCCCGACAGAGCCCGACAGAGCCCAACAAGGCCCGACAGAGCCCGACAGAGCCCGACAGGGCCCAGTAGAGCCCGACAGAGCCCGACAGGGCCCAGTAGAGCCCGACAGAGCCCGACAGAGCCCGACAGAGCCCGACAGGGCCCGACAGAGCCCGACACAGCCCGACAGAGCCCGACAGGGCCCAGTAGAGACCGACAGAGCCCGACAGGGCCCGACAGAGCCCGACAGAGCCCGACAGAGCCCGACAGGGCCCGACAGGGCCCGACAGGGACCGACAGGGCCCAGTAGAGCCCGACAGAGCCCGACAGAGCCCGACAGAGCCCGACAGGGCCCGACAGAGCCCGACAGAGCCCGACAGGGCCCAGTAGAGCCCGACAGAGCCCGACAGAGCCCGACAGAGCCCGACAGGGCCCGACAGAGCCCGACAGAGCCCGACAGAGCCCGACAGGGCCCAGTAGAGCCCGACAGAGCCCGACAGGGCCCGACAGAGCCCGACAGAGTCCGACAGAGCCCGTCAGAGCCCGACAGGGCCCAGTAGAGCCCGACAGAGCCCGACAGAGCCCGACAGGGCCCGACAGAGCCCGACAGAGCCCGACAGAGTCCGACAGGGCCCGACAGGGCCCAGTAGAGCCCGACAGAGCCCGACAGGGCCCGACAGGGCCCGACAGAGCCCGACAGGGCCCGACAGAGCCCGACAGAGCCCGACAGAGCCCGACAGGGCCCAGTAGAGCCCAGTAGAGCCCGACAGAGCCCAGTAGAGCCCGACAGAGCCCGACAGGGCCCGACAGAGCCCGACAGGGCCCGACAGAGCCCGACAGGGCCCGACAGAGCCCGACAGGGACCGACAGAGCCCGACAGGGCCCGACAGGGCCCGACAGGGACCGACAGGGCCCAGTAGAGCCCGACAGAGACCGACAGAGCCCGACAGAGCCCGACAGAGCCCGACAGGGCCCGACAGGGCCCGACAGAGCCCGACAGAGCCCGACAGGGCCCAGTAGAGCCCGACAGAGCCCGACAGAGCCCGACAGGGCCCGACAGGGCCCGACAGAGCCCGACAGAGCCCGACAGGGCCCAGTAGAGCCCGACAGAGCCCGACAGGGCCCGACAGAGCCCGACAGAGCCCGACAGAGCCCGACAGAGCCCGACAGGGCCCAGTAGAGCCCGACAGAGCCCGACAGAGCCCGACAGAGCCCGACAGGGCCCGACAGGGCCCGACAGAGCCCGACAGAGTCCGACAGGGCCCGACAGGGCCCAGTAGAGCCCGACAGAGCCCGACAGGGCCCGACAGGGCCCGACAGAGCCCGACAGGGCCCGACAGAGCCCGACAGAGCCCGACAGAGCCCGACAGGGCCCAGTAGAGCCCAGTAGAGCCCGACAGAGCCCAGTAGAGCCCGACAGAGCCCGACAGGGCCCGACAGAGCCCGACAGAGCCCGACAGAGCCCGACAGGGCCCGACAGAGCCCGACAGGGCCCGACAGGGCCTGACAGGGACCGACAGGGCCCAGAAGAGCCCGACAGAGCCCGACAGAGCCCGACAGAACCCGACAGGGCCCAGTAGAGCCCGACAGAGCCCGACAGAGCCCGACAGAGCCCGACAGGGCCCGACAGAGTCCGACAGAGCCCGACAGAGCCCGACAGGGCCCGACAGGGCCCAGTAGAGCCTGACAGAGCCCGACAGGGCCCGACAGAGCCCGACAGAGCCCGACAGAGCCCGACAGGGCCCAGTAGAGCCCGACAGAGCCCGACAGAGCCCGACAGAGGCCGACAGGGCCCGACAGAGCCCGACAGAGCCCGACAGAGTCCGACAGGGCCCGACAGAGCCCGACAGAGCCCGACAGGGCCCGACAGGGCCCGACAGAGCCCAGTAGAGCCCGACAGAGCCCGACAGAGCCCGACAGAACCCGACAGAGCCCGACAGAGCCCAGTAGAGTCCAACAGAGCCCGACAGAGCCCGACAGAGCCCGACAGGGCCCGACAGGGCCCGACAGGGCCCAGTAGAGCCCGACAGAGCCCGACAGAACCCGACAGAGCCCGACAGAGCCCGACAGGGCCCGACAGGGCCCAGTAGAGCCCGACAGAGCCCGACAGAGCCCGACAGAACCCGACAGAGCCCGACAGAGCCCGACAGGGCCCGACAGGGCCCGACAGGGCCCGACAGAGCCCGACAGAGCCCGACAGGGCCCGACAGAGCCCGACAGAGCCCGACAGAGCCCAGTAGAGCCCAGTAGAGCCCGACAGAGCCCGACAGAACCCGACAGAACCCGACAGAGCCCGACAGAGCCCGACAGAGCCCGACAGAGCCCAGTAGAGCCCAGTAGAGCCCAGTAGAGCCCGACAGAGCCCGACAGAGCCCGACAGAGCCCGACAGAGCCCGACAGGGCCCGACAGAGCCCGATAGAGCCCGACAGGGCCCGACAGAGCCCGACAGGGCCCAGTAGAGCCCGACAGAGCCCGACAGAGCCCGACAGAGCCCGACAGGGCCCGACAGTGCCCGACAGAGCCCAGTAGAGCCCGACAGAGCCCGACAGAGCCCGACAGAGCCCGACAGAACCCGACAGAGCCCGACAGAGCCCAGTAGAGTCCGACAGAGCCCGACAGAGCCCGACAGAGCCCGACAGGGCCCGACAGGGCCCGACAGGGCCCAGTAGAGCCCGACAGAGCCCGACAGAACCCGACAGAGCCCGACAGAGCCCGACAGGGCCCGACAGGGCCCAGTAGAGCCCGACAGAGCCCGACAGAGCCCGACAGAGCCGAACAGAACCCAACAGAGCCCGACAGAGCCCGACAGGGCCCGACAGGGCCCGACAGAGCCCGACAGAGCCCGACAGGGCCCAGTAGAGCCCGACAGAGCCCGACAGAGCCCAGTAGAGCCCAGTAGAGCCCGACAGAGCCCGACAGAGCCCGACAGAGCCCGACAGAACCCGACAGAGCCCGACAGAGACCAGTTGAGCCCGACAGAACCCGACAGAGCCCGACAGAGCCCGACAGGGCCCGACAGGGCCCAGTAGAGCCCGACAGAGCCCGACAGAGCCCGACAGAGCCCGACAGAGCCCAGTAGATCCCGACAGAGCCCGACAGAGCCCGACAGAGCCCGACAGGGCCCGACAGAGCCCGACAGAGCCCGACAGGGCCCGACAGGGCCCGACAGAGCCCAGTAGAGCCCGACAGAGCCCGACAGAGCCCGACAGAGCCCGACAGGGCCCAGTAGAGCCCAGTAGAGCCCGACAGAGCCCAGTAGAGCCCGACAGAGCCCGACAGGGCCCGACAGAGCCCGACAGGGCCCGACAGGGCCCGACAGGGCCCGACACGGCCCGACAGAGCCCGACAGAGCCCGACAGAGCCCGACAGGGCCCGACAGAGCCCGACAGAGCCCGACAGGGCCCAGTAGAGCCCGACAGAGCCCGACAGAGCCCGACAGAGCCCGACAGAGCCCAGTAGAGCCCGACAGAGCCCGACAGAGCCCGACAGAGCCCGACAGGGCCCGACAGAGCCCGACAGAGCCCAACAAGGCCCGACAGAGCCCGACAGAGCCCGACAGGGCCCAGTAGAGCCCGACAGAGCCCGACAGGGCCCAGTAGAGCCCGACAGAGCCCGACAGAGCCCGACAGAGCCCGACAGGGCCCGACAGAGCCCGACACAGCCCGACAGAGCCCGACAGGGCCCAGTAGAGACCGACAGAGCCCGACAGGGCCCGACAGAGCCCGACAGAGCCCGACAGAGCCCGACAGGGCCCGACAGGGCCCGACAGGGACCGACAGGGCCCAGTAGAGCCCGACAGAGCCCGACAGAGCCCGACAGAGCCCGACAGGGCCCGACAGAGCCCGACAGAGCCCGACAGGGCCCAGTAGAGCCCGACAGAGCCCGACAGAGCCCGACAGAGCCCGACAGGGCCCGACAGAGCCCGACAGAGCCCGACAGAGCCCGACAGGGCCCAGTAGAGCCCGACAGAGCCCGACAGGGCCCGACAGAGCCCGACAGAGTCCGACAGAGCCCGTCAGAGCCCGACAGGGCCCAGTAGAGCCCGACAGAGCCCGACAGAGCCCGACAGGGCCCGACAGAGCCCGACAGAGCCCGACAGAGTCCGACAGGGCCCGACAGGGCCCAGTAGAGCCCGACAGAGCCCGACAGGGCCCGACAGGGCCCGACAGAGCCCGACAGGGCCCGACAGAGCCCGACAGAGCCCGACAGAGCCCGACAGGGCCCAGTAGAGCCCAGTAGAGCCCGACAGAGCCCAGTAGAGCCCGACAGAGCCCGACAGGGCCCGACAGAGCCCGACAGGGCCCGACAGAGCCCGACAGGGCCCGACAGAGCCCGACAGGGCCCGACAGGGCCCGACAGAGCCCAACAGGGCCCAGTAGAGCCCGACAGAGCCCGACAGGGCCCGACAGAGCCCAGTAGAGCCCGACAGAGCCCGACAGAGCCCGACAGAGCCCGACAGGGCCCGACAGAGCCCGACAGAGCCCGACAGGGCCCGACAGGGCCCAGTAGAGCCCGACAGAGCCCGACAGGGTCCGACAGAGCCCGACAGGGCCCGACAGAGCCCGACAGAGCCCGACAGGGCCCGACAGGGCCCAGTAGAGCCCGACAGAGCCCGACAGAGCCCGACAGAGCCCGACAGAGCCCGACAGAGCCCGACAGAGCCCGACAGGGCCCGACAGGGCCCGACAGAACCCGACAGGGCCCAGTAGAGCCCGACAGAGCCCGACAGAGCCCGACAGAGCCCGACAGGGCCCGACAGAGCCCGACAGAGCCCGACAGGGCCCGACAGGGCCCAGTAGAGCCCGACAGAGCCCGACAGAGCCCGACAGAGCCCGACAGGGCCCGACAGGGCCCAGTAGAGCCCGACAGAGCCCGACAGGGCCCGACAGAGCCCGACAGAGCCCGACAGAGCCCGACAGGGCCCAGTACAGCCCGACAGAGCCCGACAGAGCCCGACAGAGGCCGACAGGACCGACAGAGCCCGACAGAGCCCGACAGAGTCCGACAGGGCCCGACAGAGCCCGACAGAGCCCGACAGGGCCCGACAGGGCCCGACAGGGCCCGACAGGGCCCAGTAGAGCCCGACAGAGCCCGACAGAGCCCGACAGAACCCGACAGAGCCCGACAGAGCCCAGTAGAGTCCGACAGAGCCCGACAGAGCCCGACAGAGCCCGACAGGGCCCGACAGGGCCCGACAGAGCCCGACAGAGCCCGACAGGGCCCAGTAGAGCCCGACAGAGCCCGACAGAGCCCAGTAGAGCCCAGTAGAGCCCGACAGAGCCCGACAGAACCCGACAGAGCCCGACAGAACCCGACAGAGCCCGACAGAGACCAGTTGAGTCCGACAGAGCCCGACAGATCCCGACAGAGCCCGACAGGGCCCGACAGGGCCCAGTAGAGCCCGACAGAGCCCGACAGGGCCCGACAGGGCCCGACAGAGCCCGACAGAGCCCGACAGAGCCCGACAGAGCCCGACAGCGCCCAGTAGAGCCCGACAGAGACCGACAGAGCCCGACAGAGCCCGACGGGGACCGACAGAGCCCGACAGAGCCCAGTAGAGCCCGACAGAGCCCGACAGAGCCCGACAGAGCCCAGTAGAGCCCGACAGAGCCCGACAGAGCCCGACAGAGCCCGACAGGGCTTGACAGGGCCCGACAGGGCCCAGTAGAGCCCGACAGAGCCCGACAGAGCCCGACAGAGCCCGACAGAGCCCGACAGAGCCCGACAGGGCCCGACAGGGCCCGATAGGGCCCGACAGAGCCCGACAGAGCCCAGTAGAGCCCAGTAGAGCCCGACAGAGCCCGACAGAGCCCGACAGAGCCCGACAGGGCCCGACAGAGCCCGACAGGGCCCGACAGGGCCCGACAGAGCCCGACAGAGCCCAGTAGAGCCCAGTAGAGCCCGACAGAGCCCGACAGAGCCCGACAGGTCCCGACAGGGAACAGTAGAGCCCAGTAGAGCCCAGTAGAGCCCGACAGAGCCCGACAGAGACCGACAGAGCCCAGTAGAGCCCGACAGAGCCCGACAGAGCCCGACAGGGCCCGACAGGGCCCGACAGGGCGCGACAGAGCCCAGTAGAGCCCAGTAGAGCCCGACAGATCCCGACAGAGCCCGACAGGGCCCGACAGAGCCCGACAGAGCCCGACAGAGCGCGACAGGGCCCGACAGAGCCCGACAGAGCCCGACAGGGCCCAGTAGAGCCCGACAGAGCCCGACAGAGCCCGACAGAGCCCGACAGGGCCCGACAGAGCCCGACAGAGCCCGAGAGAGCCCGAGAGGGCCCGACAGGGCCCGACAGAGCCCGACAGAGCCCGACAGGGCCCGACAGGGCGCGACAGAGACCAGTAGAGCCCAGTAGAGCCCGACAGATCCCGACAGAGCCCGACAGGGCCCGACAGAGCCCGATAGAGCCCGACAGAGCCCGACAGGGCCCGACAGAGCCCGACAGAGCCCGACAGGGCCCAGTAGAGCCCGACAGAGCCCGACAGAGCCCGACAGAGCCCGACAGGGCCCGACAGAGCCCGACAGAGCCCGACAGAGCCCGACAGGGCCCGACAGAGCCCGACAGGGCCCGACAGGGCCTGACAGGGACCGACAGGGCCCAGTAGAGCCCGACAGAGCCCGACAGAGCCCGACAGAACCCGACAGGGCCCAGTAGAGCCCGACAGAGCCCGACAGAGCCCGACAGAGCCCGACAGGGCCCGACAGAGCCCGACAGAGCCCGACAGAGCCCGACAGGGCCCGACGGGGCCCAGTAGAGCCCGACAGAGCCCGACAGAGCCCGACAGAGCCCGACAGGGCCCGACAGGGCCCAGTAGAGCCCGACAGAGCCCGACAGGGCCCGACAGAGCCCGACAGAGCCCGACAGAGCCCGACAGGGCCCAGTAGAGCCCGACAGAGCCCGACAGAGCCCGACAGAGGCCGACAGGGCCCGACAGAGCCCGACAGAGCCCGACAGAGTCCGACAGGGCCCGACAGAGCCCGACAGAGCCCGACAGGGCCCGACAGGGCCCGACAGAGCCCAGTAGAGCCCGACAGAGCCCGACAGAGCCCGACAGAACCCGACAGAGCCCGACAGAGCCCAGTAGAGTCCAACAGAGCCCGACAGAGCCCGACAGAGCCCGACAGGGCCCGACAGGGCCCGACAGGGCCCAGTAGAGCCCGACAGAGCCCGACAGAACCCGACAGAGCCCGACAGAGCCCGACAGGGCCCGACAGGGCCCAGTAGAGCCCGACAGAGCCCGACAGAGCCCGACAGAACCCGACAGAGCCCGACAGAGCCCGACGGAGCCCGACAGGGCCCGACAGGGCCCGACAGAGCCCGACAGAGCCCGACAGGGCCCGACAGAGCCCGACAGAGCCCGACAGAGCCCAGTAGAGCCCAGTAGAGCCCGACAGAGCCCGACAGAACCCGACAGAACCCGACAGAGCCCGACAGAGCCCGACAGAGCCCGACAGAGCCCAGTAGAGCCCAGTAGAGCCCAGTAGAGCCCGACAGAGCCCGACAGAGCCCGACAGAGCCCGACAGAGCCCGACAGGGCCCGACAGAGCCCGATAGAGCCCGACAGGGCCCGACAGAGCCCGACAGGGCCCAGTAGAGCCCGACAGAGCCCGACAGAGCCCGACAGAGCCCGACAGGGCCCGACAGTGCCCGACAGAGCCCAGTAGAGCCCGACAGAGCCCGACAGAGCCCGACAGGGCCCGACAGAACCCGACAGAGCCCGACAGAGCCCAGTAGAGTCCGACAGAGCCCGACAGAGCCCGACAGAGCCCGACAGGGCCCGACAGGGCCCGACAGGGCCCGACAGGGCCCAGTAGAGCCCGACAGAGCCCGACAGAGCCCGACAGAGCCCGACAGAGCCCGACAGGGCCCGACAGGGCCCAGTAGAGCCCGACAGAGCCCGACAGAGCCCGACAGAGCCGAACAGAACCCAACAGAGCCCGACAGAGCCCGACAGGGCCCGACAGGGCCCGACAGAGCCCGACAGAGCCCGACAGGGCCCAGTAGAGCCCGACAGAGCCCGACAGAGCCCAGTAGAGCCCAGTAGAGCCCGACAGAGCCCGACAGAGCCCGACAGAGCCCGACAGAACCCGACAGAGCCCGACAGAGACCAGTTGAGCCCGACAGAGCCCGACAGAGCCCGACAGAGCCCGACAGGGCCCGACAGGGCCCAGTAGAGCCCGACAGAGCCCGACAGAGCCCGACAGAGCCCGACAGAGCCCAGTAGATCCCGACAGAGCCCGACAGAGCCCGACAGAGCCCGACAGGGCCCGACAGAGCCCGACAGAGCCCGACAGGGCCCGACAGGGCCCGACAGAGCCCAGTAGAGCCCGACAGAGCCCGACAGAGCCCGACAGAGCCCGACAGGGCCCAGTAGAGCCCAGTAGAGCCCGACAGAGCCCAGTAGAGCCCGACAGAGCCCGACAGGGCCCGACAGAGCCCGACAGGGCCCGACAGGGCCCGACAGGGCCCGACACGGCCCGACAGAGCCCGACAGAGCCCAACAGAGCCCGACAGGGCCCGACAGAGCCCGACAGAGCCCGACAGGGCCCAGTAGAGCCCGACAGAGCCCGACAGAGCCCGACAGAGCCCAGTAGAGCCCGACAGAGCCCGACAGAGCCCGACAGAGCCCGACAGGGCCCGACAGAGCCCGACAGAGCCCAACAAGGCCCGACAGAGCCCGACAGAGCCCGACAGGGCCCAGTAGAGCCCGACAGAGCCCGACAGGGCCCAGTAGAGCCCGACAGAGCCCGACAGAGCCCGACAGAGCCCGACAGGGCCCGACAGAGCCCGACACAGCCCGACAGAGCCCGACAGGGCCCAGTAGAGACCGACAGAGCCCGACAGGGCCCGACAGAGCCCGACAGAGCCCGACAGAGCCCGACAGGGCCCGACAGGGCCCGACAGGGACCGACAGGGCCCAGTAGAGCCCGACAGAGCCCGACAGAGCCCGACAGAGCCCGACAGGGCCCGACAGAGCCCGACAGAGCCCGACAGGGCCCAGTAGAGCCCGACAGAGCCCGACAGAGCCCGACAGAGCCCGACAGGGCCCGACAGAGCCCGACAGAGCCCGACAGAGCCCGACAGGGCCCAGTAGAGCCCGACAGAGCCCGACAGGGCCCGACAGAGCCCGACAGAGTCCGACAGAGCCCGTCAGAGCCCGACAGGGCCCAGTAGAGCCCGACAGAGCCCGACAGAGCCCGACAGGGCTCGACAGAGCCCGACAGAGCCCGACAGAGTCCGACAGGGCCCGACAGGGCCCAGTAGAGCCCGACAGAGCCCGACAGGGCCCGACAGGGCCCGACAGAGCCCGACAGGGCCCGACAGAGCCCGACAGAGCCCGACAGAGCCCGACAGGGCCCAGTAGAGCCCAGTAGAGCCCGACAGAGCCCAGTAGAGCCCGACAGAGCCCGACAGGGCCCGACAGAGCCCGACAGGGCCCGACAGAGCCCGACAGGGCCCGACAGAGCCCGACAGAGCCCGACAGAGCCCGACAGGGCCCGACAGGGCCCGACAGAGCCCAACAGGGCCCAGTAGAGCCCGACAGAGCCCGACAGGGCCCGACAGAGACCAGTAGAGCCCGACAGAGCCCGACAGAGCCCGACAGGGCCCGACAGAGCCCGACAGAGCCCGACAGGGCCCGACAGGGCCCAGTAGAGCCCGACAGAGCCCGACAGGGTCCGACAGAGCCCGACAGGGCCCGACAGAGCCCGACAGAGCCCGACAGGGCCCGACAGGGCCCAGTAGAGCCCGACAGAGCCCGACAGAGCCCGACAGAGCCCGACAGAGCCCGACAGAGCCCGACAGGGCCCGACAGAGCCCGACAGAACCCGACAGGGCCCAGTAGAGCCCGACAGAGCCCGACAGAGCCCGACAGAGCCCGACAGGGCCCGACAGAGCCCGACAGAGCCCGACAGGGCCCGACAGGGCCCAGTAGAGCCCGACAGAGCCCGACAGAGCCCGACAGAGCCCGACAGGGCCCGACAGGGCCCAGTAGAGCCCGACAGAGCCCGACAGGGCCCGACAGAGCCCGACAGAGCCCGACAGAGCCCGACAGGGCCCAGTACAGCCCGACAGAGCCCGACAGAGCCCGACAGAGGCCGACAGGGCCCGACAGAGCCCGACAGAGCCCGACAGAGCCCGACAGGGCCCGACAGAGCCCGACAGAGCCCGACAGGGCCCGACAGGGCCCGACAGGGCCCGACAGGGCCCAGTAGAGCCCGACAGAGCCCGACAGAGCCCGACAGAACCCGACAGAGCCCGACAGAGCCCAGTAGAGTCCGACAGAGCCCGACAGAGCCCGACAGAGCCCGACAGGGCCCGACAGGGCCCGACAGAGCCCGACAGAGCCCGACAGGGCCCAGTAGAGCCCGACAGAGCCCGACAGAGCCCAGTAGAGCCCAGTAGAGCCCGACAGAGCCCGACAGAACCCGACAGAGCCCGACAGAACCCGACAGAGCCCGACAGAGACCAGTTGAGTCCGACAGAGCCCGACAGATCCCGACAGAGCCCGACAGGGCCCGACAGGGCCCAGTAGAGCCCGACAGAGCCCGACAGGGCCCGACAGGGCCCGACAGAGCCCGACAGAGCCCGACAGAGCCCGACAGAGCCCGACAGGGCCCAGTAGAGCCCGACAGAGACCGACAGAGCCCGACAGAGCCCGACGGGGACCGACAGAGCCCGACAGAGCCCAGTAGAGCCCGACAGAGCCCGACAGAGCCCGACAGAGCCCAGTAGAGCCCGACAGAGCCCGACAGAGCCCGACAGAGCCCGACAGGGCTTGACAGGGCCCGACAGGGCCCAGTAGAGCCCGACAGAGCCCGACAGAGCCCGACAGAGCCCGACAGGGCCCGACAGGGCCCGATAGGGCCCGACAGAGCCCGACAGAGCCCAGTAGAGCCCAGTAGAGCCCGACAGAGCCCGACAGAGCCCGACAGAGCCCGACAGGGCCCGACAGAGCCCGACAGGGCCCGACAGGGCCCGACAGAGCCCGACAGAGCCCAGTAGAGCCCAGTAGAGCCCGACAGAGCCCGACAGAGCCCGACAGGTCCCGACAGGGAACAGTAGAGCCCAGTAGAGCCCAGTAGAGCCCGACAGAGCCCGACAGAGACCGACAGAGCCCAGTAGAGCCCGACAGAGCCCGACAGAGCCCGACAGGGCCCGACAGGGCCCGACAGGGCGCGACAGAGCCCAGTAGAGCCCAGTAGAGCCCGACAGATCCCGACAGAGCCCGACAGGGCCCGACAGAGCCCGACAGAGCCCGACAGAGCGCGACAGGGCCCGACAGAGCCCGACAGAGCCCGACAGGGCCCAGTAGAGCCCGACAGAGCCCGACAGAGCCCGACAGAGCCCGACAGGGCCCGACAGGGCCCAGTAGAGCCCGACAGAGCCCGACAGAGCCCGACAGAACCCGACAGAGCCCGACAGAGCCCGACGGAGCCCGACAGGGCCCGACAGGGCCCGACAGAGCCCGACAGAGCCCGACAGGGCCCGACAGAGCCCGACAGAGCCCGACAGAGCCCAGTAGAGCCCAGTAGAGCCCGACAGAGCCCGACAGAACCCGACAGAACCCGACAGAGCCCGACAGAGCCCGACAGAGCCCGACAGAGCCCAGTAGAGCCCAGTAGAGCCCAGTAGAGCCCGACAGAGCCCGACAGAGCCCGACAGAGCCCGACAGAGCCCGACAGGGCCCGACAGAGCCCGATAGAGCCCGACAGGGCCCGACAGAGCCCGACAGGGCCCAGTAGAGCCCGACAGAGCCCGACAGAGCCCGACAGAGCCCGACAGGGCCCGACAGTGCCCGACAGAGCCCAGTAGAGCCCGACAGAGCCCGACAGAGCCCGACAGAGCCCGACAGAACCCGACAGAGCCCGACAGAGCCCAGTAGAGTCCGACAGAGCCCGACAGAGCCCGACAGAGCCCGACAGGGCCCGACAGGGCCCGACAGGGCCCAGTAGAGCCCGACAGAGCCCGACAGAACCCGACAGAGCCCGACAGAGCCCGACAGGGCCCGACAGGGCCCAGTAGAGCCCGACAGAGCCCGACAGAGCCCGACAGAGCCGAACAGAACCCAACAGAGCCCGACAGAGCCCGACAGGGCCCGACAGGGCCCGACAGAGCCCGACAGAGCCCGACAGGGCCCAGTAGAGCCCGACAGAGCCCGACAGAGCCCAGTAGAGCCCAGTAGAGCCCGACAGAGCCCGACAGAGCCCGACAGAGCCCGACAGAACCCGACAGAGCCCGACAGAGACCAGTTGAGCCCGACAGAGCCCGACAGAGCCCGACAGAGCCCGACAGGGCCCGACAGGGCCCAGTAGAGCCCGACAGAGCCCGACAGAGCCCGACAGAGCCCGACAGAGCCCAGTAGATCCCGACAGAGCCCGACAGAGCCCGACAGAGCCCGACAGGGCCCGACAGAGCCCGACAGAGCCCGACAGGGCCCGACAGGGCCCGACAGAGCCCAGTAGAGCCCGACAGAGCCCGACAGAGCCCGACAGAGCCCGACAGGGCCCAGTAGAGCCCAGTAGAGCCCGACAGAGCCCAGTAGAGCCCGACAGAGCCCGACAGGGCCCGACAGAGCCCGACAGGGCCCGACAGGGCCCGACAGGGCCCGACACGGCCCGACAGAGCCCGACAGAGCCCGACAGAGCCCGACAGGGCCCAGTAGAGCCCGACAGAGCCCGACAGAGCCCGACAGAGCCCGACAGAGCCCAGTAGAGCCCGACAGAGCCCGACAGAGCCCGACAGAGCCCGACAGGGCCCGACAGAGCCCGACAGAGCCCAACAAGGCCCGACAGAGCCCGACAGAGCCCGACAGGGCCCAGTAGAGCCCGACAGAGCCCGACAGGGCCCAGTAGAGCCCGACAGAGCCCGACAGAGCCCGACAGAGCCCGACAGGGCCCGACAGAGCCCGACACAGCCCGACAGAGCCCGACAGGGCCCAGTAGAGACCGACAGAGCCCGACAGGGCCCGACAGAGCCCGACAGAGCCCGACAGAGCCCGACAGGGCCCGACAGGGCCCGACAGGGACCGACAGGGCCCAGTAGAGCCCGACAGAGCCCGACAGAGCCCGACAGAGCCCGACAGAGCCCGACAGGGCCCGACAGAGCCCGACAGAGCCCGACAGGGCCCAGTAGAGCCCGACAGAGCCCGACAGAGCCCGACAGAGCCCGACAGGGCCCGACAGAGCCCGACAGAGCCCGACAGAGCCCGACAGGGCCCAGTAGAGCCCGACAGAGCCCGACAGGGCCCGACAGAGCCCGACAGAGTCCGTCAGAGCCCGACAGGGCCCAGTAGAGCCCGACAGAGCCCGACAGAGCCCGACAGGGCCCGACAGGGCCCGACAGAGCCCGACAGAGCCCGACAGAGTCCGACAGGGCCCAGTAGAGCCCGACAGAGCCCGACAGGGCCCGACAGGGCCCGACAGAGCCCGACAGGGCCCGACAGAGCCCGACAGAGCCCGACAGAGCCCGACAGGGCCCAGTAGAGCCCAGTAGAGCCCGACAGAGCCCAGTAGAGCCCGACAGAGCCCGACAGGGCCCGACAGAGCCCGACAGGGCCCGACAGAGCCCGACAGGGCCCGACAGGGCCCGACAGAGCCCAACAGGGCCCAGTAGAGCCCGACAGAGCCCGACAGGGCCCGACAGAGCCCAGTAGAGCCCGACAGAGCCCGACAGAGCCCGACAGAGCCCGACAGGGCCCGACAGAGCCCGACAGAGCCCGACAGGGCCCGACAGGGCCCAGTAGAGCCCGACAGAGCCCGACAGGGTCCGACAGAGCCCGACAGGGCCCGACAGAGCCCGACAGAGCCCGACAGGGCCCGACAGGGCCCAGTAGAGCCCGACAGAGCCCGACAGAGCCCGACAGAGCCCGACAGAGCCCGACAGAACCCGACAGGGCCCGACAGAGCCCGACAGGGCCCGACAGGGCCCGACAGAACCCGACAGGGCCCAGTAGAGCCCGACAGAGCCCGACAGAGCCCGACAGAGCCCGACAGGGCCCGACAGAGCCCGACAGAGCCCGACAGGGCCCGACAGGGCCCAGTAGAGCCCGACAGAGCCCGACAGAGCCCGACAGAGCCCGACAGGGCCCGACAGGGCCCAGTAGAGCCCGACAGAGCCCGACAGGGCCCGACAGAGCCCGACAGAGCCCGACAGAGCCCGACAGGGCCCAGTACAGCCCGACAGAGCCCGACAGAGCCCGACAGAGGCCGACAGGGCCCGACAGAGCCCGACAGAGCCCGACAGAGTCCGACAGGGCCCGACAGAGCCCGACAGAGCCCGACAGGGCCCGACAGGGCCCGACAGGGCCCGACAGGGCCCAGTAGAGCCCGACAGAGCCCGACAGAGCCCGACAGAACCCGACAGAGCCCGACAGAGCCCAGTAGAGTCCGACAGAGCCCGACAGAGCCCGACAGAGCCCGACAGGGCCCGACAGGGCCCGACAGAGCCCAGTAGAGTCCGACAGAGCCCGACAGAGCCCGACAGAGCCCGACAGGGCCCGACAGGGCCCGACAGAGCCCGACAGAGCCCGACAGGGCCCAGTAGAGCCCGACAGAGCCCGACAGAGCCCAGTAGAGCCCAGTAGAGCCCGACAGAGCCCGACAGAACCCGACAGAGCCCGACAGAACCCGACAGAGCCCGACAGAGACCAGTTGAGTCCGACAGAGCCCGACAGATCCCGACAGAGCCCGACAGGGCCCGACAGGGCCCAGTAGAGCCCGACAGAGCCCGACAGGGCCCGACAGGGCCCGACAGAGCCCGACAGAGCCCGACAGAGCCCGACAGAGCCCGACAGGGCCCAGTAGAGCCCGACAGAGACCGACAGAGCCCGACAGAGCCCGACGGGGACCGACAGAGCCCGACAGAGCCCAGTAGAGCCCGACAGAGCCCGACAGAGCCCGACAGAGCCCAGTAGAGCCCGACAGAGCCCGACAGAGCCCGACAGAGCCCGACAGGGCTTGACAGGGCCCGACAGGGCCCAGTAGAGCCCGACAGAGCCCGACAGAGCCCGACAGAGCCCGACAGAGCCCGACAGAGCCCGACAGGGCCCGACAGGGCCCGATAGGGCCCGACAGAGCCCGACAGAGCCCAGTAGAGCCCAGTAGAGCCCGACAGAGCCCGACAGAGCCCGACAGAGCCCGACAGGGCCCGACAGAGCCCGACAGGGCCCGACAGGGCCCGACAGAGCCCGACAGAGCCCAGTAGAGCCCAGTAGAGCCCGACAGAGCCCGACAGAGCCCGACAGGTCCCGACAGGGAACAGTAGAGCCCAGTAGAGCCCAGTAGAGCCCGACAGAGCCCGACAGAGACCGACAGAGCCCAGTAGAGCCCGACAGAGCCCGACAGAGCCCGACAGGGCCCGACAGGGCCCGACAGGGCGCGACAGAGCCCAGTAGAGCCCAGTAGAGCCCGACAGATCCCGACAGAGCCCGACAGGGCCCGACAGAGCCCGACAGAGCCCGACAGAGCGCGACAGGGCCCGACAGAGCCCGACAGAGCCCGACAGGGCCCAGTAGAGCCCGACAGAGCCCGACAGAGCCCGACAGAGCCCGACAGGGCCCGACAGAGCCCGACAGAGCCCGAGAGAGCCCGAGAGGGCCCGACAGGGCCCGACAGAGCCCGACAGAGCCCGACAGGGCCCGACAGGGCGCGACAGAGACCAGTAGAGCCCAGTAGAGCACGACAGATCCCGACAGAGCCCGACAGGGCCCGACAGAGCCCGACAGAGCCCGACAGAGCCCGACAGGGCCCGACAGAGCCCGACAGAGCCCGACAGGGCCCAGTAGAGCCCGACAGAGCCCGACAGAGCCCGACAGAGCCCGACAGGGCCCGAGAGAGCCCGACAGAGCCCGACAGGGCCCGACAGGGCCCGACAGAGCCCAGTAGAGCCCGACAGAGCCCGACAGAGCCCGACAGAGCCCGACAGGTCCCAGTAGAGCCCAGTAGAGCCCGACAGAGCCCAGTAGAGCCCGACAGAGCCCGACAGAGCCCGACAGAGCCCGACAGGGCCCGACAGAGCCCGACAGAGCCCGACAGAGCCCGACAGGGCCCAGTAGAGCCCGACAGAGCCCGACAGAGCCCGACAGAGCCCAGTAGAGCCCGACAGAGCCCGACAGAGCCCGACAGGGCCCGACAGAGCCCGACAGAGCCCGACAGGGCCCGACAGGGCCCGACAGGGCCCGACAGAGCCCAGTAGAGCCCGACAGAGCCCGACAGGGCCCGACAGGGCCCGACAGGGCCCAGTAGAGCCCGACAGAGCCCGACAGAGCCCAGTAGAGCCCAGTAGAGCCCGACAGAGCCCGACAGAGCCCGACAGAGCCCGACAGGGCCCGACAGGGCCCGACAGAGCCCGATAGAGCCCGACAGGGCCCGACAGAGCCCGACAGGGCCCAGTAGAGCCCGACAGAGCCCGACAGAGCCCGACAGAGCCCGACAGGGCCCGACACGGCCCGACAGAGCCCAGTAGAGCCCGACAGAGCCCGACAGAGCCCGACAGAGCCCGACAGAACCCGACAGAGCCCGACAGAGCCCAGTAGAGTCCGACAGAGCCCGACAGAGCCCGACAGAGCCCGACAGGGCCCGACAGGGCCCGACAGTGCCCAGTAGAGCCCGACAGAGCCCGACAGAACCCGACAGAGCCCGACAGAGCCCGACAGGGCCCGACAGGGCCCAGTAGAGCCCGACAGAGCCCGACAGAGCCCGACAGAACCCGACAGAGCCCGACAGAGCCCGACAGTGCCCGACAGGGCCCGACAGAGCCCGACAGGGCCCAGTAGAGCCCGACAGAGCCCGACAGAGCCCAGTAGAGCCCAGTAGAGCCCGACAGAGCCCGACAGAGCCCGACAGAGCCCGACAGAGCCCGACAGAGACCAGGTGAGCCCGACAGAGCCCGACAGAGCCCGACAGGGCCCGACAGGGCCCAGTAGAGCCCGACAGAGCCCGACAGAGCCCGACAGAGCCCGACAGAGCCCGACAGGGCCCGACAGGGCCCGACAGAGCCCGACAGGGCCCGACAGGGCCCGACAGAGCCCAGTAGAGCCCGACAGAGCCCGACAGAGCCCGGCAGGGCCCAGTAGAGCCCAGTAGAGCCCGACAGAGCCCAGTAGAGCCCGACAGAGCCCGACAGGGCCCGACAGAGCCCGACAGGGCCCGACAGGGCCCGACAGGGCCCGACAGGGCCCGACAGAGCCCGAAAGAGCCCGACAGAGCCCGACAGGGCCCGACAGAGCCCGACAGAGCCCGACAGGGCCCAGTAGAGCCCGACAGAGCCCGACAGAGCCCGACAGAGCCCGACAGAGACCAGTAGAGCCCGACAGAGCCCGACAGAGCCCGACAGGGCCCGACAGAGCCCGACAGAGCCCAACAAGGCCCGACAGAGCCCGACAGAGCCCGACAGAGCCCGACAGGGCCCGACAGAGCCCGACACAGCCCGACAGAGCCCGACAGGGCCCAGTAGAGCCCGACAGAGCCCGAAAGGGCCCGACAGAGCCCGACAGAGCCCGACAGAGCCCGACAGGGCCCGACAGAGCCCGACAGGGCCCGACAGGGCCCGACAGGGACCGACAGGGCCCAGTAGAGCCCGACAGAGCCCGACAGAGCCCGACAGAGCCCGACAGGGCCCGACAGGGCCCGACAGAGCCCGACAGGGCCCGACAGGACCCAGTAGAGCCCGACAGAGCCCGACAGAGCCCGACAGAGCCCAACAAGGCCCGACAGAGCCCGACAGAGCCCGACAGAGCCCGACAGGGCCCGACAGAGCCCGACACAGCCCGACAGAGCCCGACAGGGCCCAGTAGAGCCCGACAGAGCCCGAAAGGGCCCGACAGAGCCCGACAGAGCCCGACAGAGCCCGACAGGGCCCGACAGAGCCCGACAGGGCCCGACAGGGCCCGACAGGGACCGACAGGGCCCAGTAGAGCCCGACAGAGCCCGACAGAGCCCGACAGAGCCCGACAGAGCCCGACAGGGCCCGACAGGGCCCGACAGTGCCCGACAGGACCCAGTAGAGCCCGACAGAGCCCGACAGAGCCCGACAGAGCCCGACAGGGCCCGACAGAGCCCGACAGAGCCCGACAGAGCCCGACAGAGCCCAGTAGAGCCCGACAGAGCCCGACAGAGCCCGACAGAGCCCGACAGAGCCCGACAGAGCCCGACAGGGCCCAGTAGAGCCCGACAGAGCCCGACAGGGCCCAGTAGAGCCCGACAGAGCCCGACAGAGCCCGACAGAGCCCGACAGGGCCCGACAGAGCCCGACAGAGCCCGACAGGGCCCGACAGGGCCCAGTAGAGCCCGACAGAGCCCGACAGGGCCCGACAGAGCCCGACAGAGCCCGACAGAGTTCGACAGGGCCCAGTAGAGCCCGACAGAGCCCGACAGAGCCCGACAGAACCCGACAGGGCCCAGTAGAGCCCGACAGAGCCCGACAGAGCCCGACAGAGCCCGACAGGGCCCGACAGAGCCCGACAGAGCCCGACAGGGCCCGACAGGGCCCGACAGAGCCCGACAGAGCCCGACAGAGCCCGACAGAGCCCGACAGGGCCCGACAGGGCCCAGTAGAGCCCGACAGAGCCCGACAGGGCCCGACAGATCACGACAGAGCCCGACAGGGCCCGACAGAGCCCGACAGAGCCCGACAGAGCCCGACAGGGCCCGACATAGCCCGACAGAGCCCGACAGGGCCCAGTAGAGCCCGACAGAGCCCGACAGAGCCCGACAGAGCCCGACAGGGCCCGACAGAGCCCGACAGAGCCCGACAGGGCCCGACAGGGCCCGACAGAGCCCAGTAGAGCCCGACAGAGCCCGACAGAGCCCGACAGAGCCCGACAGGTCCCAGTAGAGCCCAGTAGAGCCCGACAGAGCCCAGTAGAGCCCGACAGAGCCCGACAGAGCCCGACAGAGCCCGACAGGGCCCGACAGAGCCCGACAGAGCCCGACAGAGCCCGACAGGGCCCAGTAGAGCCCGACAGAGCCCGACAGAGCCCGACAGAGCCCAGTAGAGCCCGACAGAGCCCGACAGAGCCCGACAGGGCCCGACAGAGCCCGACAGAGCCCGACAGGGCCCGACAGAGCCCGACAGAGCCCGACAGAGCCCAGTAGAGCCCGACAGAGCCCGACAGGGCCCGACAGGGCCCGACAGGGCCCAGTAGAGCCCGACAGAGCCCGACAGAGCCCAGTAGAGCCCAGTAGAGCCCGACAGAGCCCGACAGAGCCCGACAGAGCCCGACAGGGCCCGACAGGGCCCGACAGAGCCCGATAGAGCCCGACAGGGCCCGACAGAGCCCGACAGGGCCCAGTAGAGCCCGACAGAGCCCGACAGAGCCCGACAGAGCCCGACAGGGCCCGACACGGCCCGACAGAGCCCAGTAGAGCCCGACAGAGCCCGACAGAGCCCGACAGAGCCCGACAGAACCCGACAGAGCCCGACAGAGCCCAGTAGAGTCCGACAGAGCCCGACAGAGCCCGACAGAGCCCGACAGGGCCCGACAGGGCCCGACAGTGCCCAGTAGAGCCCGACAGAGCCCGACAGAACCCGACAGAGCCCGACAGAGCCCGACAGGGCCCGACAGGGCCCAGTAGAGCCCGACAGAGCCCGACAGAGCCCGACAGAGCCCGACAGAACCCGACAGAGCCCGACAGAGCCCGACAGAGCCCGACAGTGCCCGACAGGGCCCGACAGAGCCCGACAGGGCCCAGTAGAGCCCGACAGAGCCCGACAGAGCCCAGTAGAGCCCAGTAGAGCCCGACAGAGCCCGACAGAGCCCGACAGAGCCCGACAGAACCCGACAGAGCCCGACAGAGACCAGTTGAGCCCGACAGAGCCCGACAGAGCCCGACAGGGCCCGACAGGGCCCAGTAGAGCCCGACAGAGCCCGACAGAGCCCGACAGAGCCCGACAGAGCCCAGTAGATCCCGACAGAGCCCGACAGAGCCCGACAGGGCCCGACAGGGCCCGACAGAGCCCGACAGAGCCCGACAGGGCCCGACAGGGCCCGACAGAGCCCAGTAGAGCCCGACAGAGCCCGACAGAGCCCGACAGGGCCCAGTAGAGCCCAGTAGAGCCCGACAGAGCCCAGTAGAGCCCGACAGAGCCCGACAGGGCCCGACAGAGCCCGACAGGGCCCGACAGGGCCCGACAGGGCCCGACAGAGCCCGACAGAGCCCGACAGAGCCCGACAGGGCCCAGTAGAGCCCGACAGAGCCCGACAGAGCCCGACAGAGCCCGACAGAGACCAGTAGAGCCCGACAGAGCCCGACAGAGCCCGACAGAGCCCGACAGGGCCCGACAGAGCCCGACAGAGCCCAACAAGGCCCGACAGAGCCCGACAGAGCCCGACAGAGCCCGACAGGGCCCGACAGAGCCCGACACAGCCCGACAGAGCCCGACAGGGCCCAGTAGAGCCCGACAGAGCCCGAAAGGGCCCGACAGAGCCCGACAGAGCCCGACAGAGCCCGACAGGGCCCGACAGGGCCCGACAGGGACCGACAGGGCCCAGTAGAGCCCGACAGAGCCCGACAGAGCCCGACAGAGCCCGACAGAGCCCGACAGGGCCCGACAGAGCCCGACAGGGCCCGACAGGACCCAGTAGAGCCCGACAGAGCCCGACAGAGCCCGACAGAGCCCAACAAGGCCCGACAGAGCCCGACAGAGCCCGACAGAGCCCGACAGGGCCCGACAGAGCCCGACACAGCCCGACAGAGCCCGACAGAGCCCGACAGGGCCCAGTAGAGCCCGACAGAGCCCGAAAGGGCCCGACAGAGCCCGACAGAGCCCGACAGAGCCCGACAGGGCCCGACAGAGCCCGACAGGGCCCGACAGGGCCCGACAGGGACCGACAGGGCCCAGTAGAGCCCGACAGAGCCCGACAGGGCCCGACAGAGCCCGACAGGGCCCGACAGGACCCAGTAGAGCCCGACAGAGCCCGACAGAGCCCGACAGAGCCCGACAGGGCCCGACAGAGCCCGACAGAGCCCGACAGAGCCCGACAGAGCCCAGTAGAGCCCGACAGAGCCCGACAGAGCCCGACAGAGCCCGACAGAGCCCGACAGAGCCCGACAGGGCCCAGTAGAGCCCGACAGAGCCCGACAGGGCCCAGTAGAGCCCGACAGAGCCCGACAGAGCCCGACAGAGCCCGACAGGGCCCGACAGAGCCCGACAGAGCCCGACAGGGCCCGACAGGGCCCAGTAGAGCCCGACAGAGCCCGACAGGGCCCGACAGAGCCCGACAGATCCCGACAGAGTTCGACAGGGCCCAGTAGAGCCCGACAGAGCCCGACAGAGCCCGACAGAACCCGACAGGGCCCAGTAGAGCCCGACAGAGCCCGACAGAGCCCGACAGAGCCCGACAGGGCCCGACAGAGCCCGACAGAGCCCGACAGAGCCCGACAGGGCCCAGTAGAGCCCGACAGAGCCCGACAGAGCCCGACAGAGCCCGACAGGGCCCGACAGGGCCCAGTAGAGCCCGACAGAGCCCGACAGGGCCCGACAGAGCCCGACAGAGCCCGACAGAGCCCGACAGAGGCCGACAGGGCCCGACAGAGCCCGACAGGGCCCGACAGAGTCCGACAGGGCCCGACAGAGTCCGACAGGGCCCGACAGGGCCCGACAGAGCCCGACAGAGCCCGACAGGGCCCGACAGAGCCCAGTAGAGCCCGACAGAGCCCGACAGAACCCGACAGAGCCCGACAGAGCCCAGAAGAGTCCGACAGAGCCCGACAGAGCCCGACAGAGCCCGACAGGGCCCGACAGGGCCCGACAGGGCCCAGTAGAGCCCGACAGAGCCCGACAGAACCCGACAGAGCCCGACAGAGCCCGACAGGGCCCGACAGGGCCCAGTAGAGCCCGACAGAGCCCGACAGAGCCCGACAGAGCCCGACAGAACCCGACAGAACCCGACAGAGCCCGACAGAGCCCGACAGAGCCCGACAGGGCCCGACAGGGCCCGAAAGAGCCCGACAGGGCCCGACAGGGCCCGACAGGGCCCAGTAGAGCCCGACAGAGCCCGACAGAGCCCAGTAGAGCCCAGTAGAGCCCGACAGAGCCCGACAGAACCCGACAGTGCCCGACAGAACCCGACAGAGCCCGACAGAGACCAGTTGAGTCCGACAGAGCCCGACAGATCCCGACAGAGCCCGACAGAGCCCGACAGAGCCCGACAGAGCCCGACAGGGCCCGACAGGGCCCGACAGAGCCCGACAGGGCCCGACAGGGCCCAGTAGAGCCCGACAGAGCCCGACAGAGCCCGACAGAGCCCGACAGAGTCCAGTAGAGCCCGACAGAGCCCAGTAGAGCCCGACAGAGCCCGACAGGGCCCGACAGAGCCCGACAGGGCCCGACAGGGCCCGACAGAGCCCGACAGAGCCCGACAGAGCCCGACAGGGCCCGACAGGGCCCGACAGGGACCGACAGGGCCCAGTAGAGCCCGACAGAGCCCGACAGAGCCCGACAGAACCCGACAGGGCCCAGTAGAGCCCGACAGAGCCCGACAGAGCCCGACAGAGCCCGACAGGGCCCGACAGAGCCCGACAGAGCCCGACAGAGCCCGACAGGGCCCGACAGGGCCCAGTAGAGCCCGACAGAGCCCGAGAGAGCCCGACAGAGCCCGACAGGGCCCGACAGGGCCCAGTAGAGCCCGACAGAGCCCGACAGGGCCCGACAGAGCCCGACAGAGCCCGACAGAGCCCGACAGAGCCCGACAGGGCCCGACAGAGCCCGACAGGGCCCGACAGGGCCCGACAGAGCCCGACAGAGCCCGACAGGGCCCGACAGGGCCCGACAGGGCCCAGTGTAGCCCGACAGAGCCCGACAGAACCCGACAGAGCCCGACAGAGCCCAGTAGAGTCCGACAGAGCCCGACAGAGCCCGACAGAGCCCGACAGGGCCCGACAGGGCCCGACAGGGCCCAGTACAGCCCGACAGAGCCCGACAGAACCCGACAGAGCCCGACAGAGCCCGACAGAGCCCGACAGAGCCCGACAGGGCCCGACAGGGCCCGACAGGGCCCGAAAGAGCCCGACAGGGCCCAGTAGAGCCCGACAGAGCCCGACAGAGCCCGACAGAACCCGACAGAGCCCGACAGAGCCCGAAAGAGCCCGACAGAGCCCGACAGAGCCCGACAGGGCCCGACAGGGCCCGAAAGAGCCCGACAGGGCCCAGTAGAGCCCGACAGAGCCCGACAGAGCCCAGTAGAGCCCAGTAGAGCCCGACAGAGCCCGACAGAACCCGACAGAGCCCGACAGAACCCGACAGAGCCCGACAGAGACCAGTTGAGTCCGACAGAGCCCGACAGATCCCGACAGAGCCCGACAGGGCCCGACAGGGCCCAGTAGAGCCCGACAGAGCCCGACAGAGCCCGACAGAGCCCAGTAGATCCCGACAGAGCCCGACAGAGCCCGACAGAGCCCGACAGGGCCCGACAGGGCCCGACAGAGCCCGACAGGGCCCGACAGGGCCCGACAGAGCCCAGTAGAGCCCGACAGAGCCCGACAGAGCCCGACAGAGCCCGACAGAGCCCGACAGAGCCCGACAGGGCCCAGTAGAGCCCAGTAGAGCCCGACAGAGCCCAGTAGAGCCCGACAGAGCCCAGTAGAGCCCGACAGAGCCCGACAGGGCCCGACAGAGCCCGACAGGGCCCGACAGGGCCCGACAGAGCCCGACAGAGCCCGACAGAGCCCGACAGGGCCCGACAGAGCCCGACAGGGCCCGACAGGGCCCGACAGGGACCGACAGGGCCCAGTAGAGCCCGACAGAGCCCGACAGAGCCCGACAGAACCCGACAGGGCCCAGTAGAGCCCGACAGAGCCCGACAGAGCCCGACAGAGCCCGACAGAGCCCGACAGAGCCCGACAGGGCCCGACAGAGCCCGACAGAGCCCGACAGGGCCCGACAGGGCCCAGTAGAGCCCGACAGAGCCCGACAGAGCCCGACAGAGCCCGACAGGGCCCGACAGGGCCCAGTAGAGCCCGACAGAGCCCGACAGGGCCCGACAGAGCCCGACAGAGCCCGACAGAGCCCGACAGAGGCCGACAGGGCCCGACAGAGCCCGACAGATCCCGACAGAACCCGACAGGGCCCGACAGGGCCCGACAGAGCCCGACAGAGCCCGACAGGGCCCGACAGGGCCCAGTGTAGCCCGACAGAGCCCGACAGAACCCGACAGAGCCCGACAGAGCCCAGTAGAGTCCGACAGAGCCCGACAGAGCCCGACAGAGCCCGACAGAGCCCGACAGGGCCCGACAGGGCCCGAAAGAGCCCGACAGGGCCCAGTAGAGCCCGACAGAGCCCGACAGAGCCCGACAGAGCCCGACAGAACCCGACAGAGCCCGACAGAGCCCGACAGAGCCCGACAGGGCCCGACAGGGCCCGAAAGAGCCCGACAGGGCCCAGTAGAGCCCGACAGAGCCCGACAGAGCCCAGTAGAGCCCAGTAGAGCCCGACAGAGCCCGACAGAACCCGACAGAGCCCGACAGAACCCGACAGAGCCCGACAGAGACCAGTTGAGTCCGACAGAGCCCGACAGATCCCGACAGAGCCCGACAGGGCCCGACAGGGCCCAGTAGAGCCCGACAGAGCCCGACAGAGCCCGACAGAGCCCGACAGAGCCCAGTAGATCCCGACAGAGCCCGACAGAGCCCGACAGAGCCCGACAGAGCCCGACAGGGCCCGACAGGGCCCGACAGAGCCCGACAGGGCCCGACAGGGCCCGACAGAGCCCAGTAGAGCCCGACAGAGCCCGACAGAGCCCGACAGAGCCCGACAGAGCCCGACAGGGCCCAGTAGAGCCCAGTAGAGCCCGACAGAGCCCAGTAGAGCCCGACAGAGCCCGACAGGGCCCGACAGAGCCCGACAGGGCCCGACAGGGCCCGACAGGGCCCGACAGGGCCCGACAGAGCCCGACAGAGCCCGACAGAGCCCTACAGGGCCCGACAGGGCCCGACAGAGCCCGACAGAGCCCGACAGAGCCCAGTAGAGCCCGACAGAGCCCGACAGAGCCCGACAGAGCCCGATAGAGCCCAGTAGAGCCCGACAGAGCCCGACAGAGCCCGACAGAGCCCGACAGGGCCCGACAGAGCCCGACAGAGCCCGACAGGGCCCGACAGAGCCCGACAGGGCCCGACAGGTCCCGACCGGGACCGACAGGGCCCAGTAGAGCCCGACAGAGCCCGACAGGGCCCAGTAGAGCCCGACAGAGCCCGACAGAGCCCGACAGAGCCCGACAGGGCCCGACAGAGCCCGACAGGGCCCAGTAGAGCCCGACAGAGCCCGACAGGGCCCGACAGAGCCCGACAGAGCCCGACAGGGCCCGACAGAGCCCGACAGGGCCCGACAGGGCCCGACAGGGACCGACAGGGCCCAGTAGAGCCCGACAGAGCCCGACAGAGCCCGACAGAACCCGACAGGGCCCAGTAGAGCCCGACAGAGCCCGACAGAGCCCGACAGAGCCCGACAGGGCCCGACAGAGCCCGACAGAGCCCGACAGAGCCCGACAGGGCCCGACAGGACCCAGTAGAGCCCGACAGAGCCCGACAGAGCCCGACAGAGCCCGACAGGGCCCGACAGGGCCCGACAGAGTCCGACAGGGCCCGATAGAGCCCGACAGGACCCAGTAGAGCCCGACAGAGCCCGACAGAGCCCGACAGAGCCCGACAGGGCCCGACAGAGCCCGACAGAGCCCGACAGAGCCCGACAGGGCCCGACAGAGCCCGACAGAGCCCGACAGAGTCCGACAGGGCCCGACAGGGCCCAGTAGAGCCCGACAGAGCCCGACAGGGCCCGACAGAGCCCGACAGGGCCCGACAGAGCCCGACAGGGCCCGAAAGGGCCCGACAGGGCCCGACAGAGCCCGACAGAGCCCGACAGGGCCCAGTAGAGCCCGACAGAGCCCGACAGGGCCCGATAGGGCCCGACAGAGCCCGACAGGGCCCGACAGGGCCCGACAGAGCCCGACAGGGCCCGACAGAGCCCGACAGAGCCCGACAGGGCCCGACAGAGCCCGACAGAGCCCGACAGAGCCCGACAGGGCCCAGTAGAGCCCGACAGAGCCCGACAGAGCCCGACAGAGCCCGACAGAGCCCGACAGGGCCCGACAGGGCCCGACAGAGCCCGACAGGGCCCGACAGAGCCCGACAGAGCCCGACAGGGCCCAGTAGAGCCCGACAGAGCCCGACAGGGCCCAGTAGAGCCCGACAGAGCCCGACAGAGCCCGACAGAGCCCGACAGGGCCCAGTAGAGCCCGACAGAGCCCGACAGGGCCCGACAGAGCCCGACAGGGCCCGACAGGGCCCGACAGGGCCCAGTACAGCCCGACAGAGCCCGACAGAACCCGACAGAGCCCGACAGAGCCCGACAGAGCCCGACAGGGCCCGACAGAGCCCGACAGAGCCCGACAGGGCCCAGTAGAGCCCGACAGAGCCCGACAGGGCCCAGTGTAGCCCGACAGAGCCCGACAGAACCCGACAGAGCCCGACAGAGCCCAGTAGAGTCCGACAGAGCCCGACAGAGCCCGACAGAGCCCGACAGGGCCCGACAGGGCCCGACAGGGCCCAGTACAGCCCGACAGAGCCCGACAGAACCCGACAGAGCCCGACAGAGCCCGACAGAGCCCGACAGAGCCCGACAGGGCCCGACAGGGCCCGAAAGAGCCCGACAGGGCCCAGTAGAGCCCGACAGAGCCCGACAGAGCCCGACAGAACCCGACAGAGCCCGACAGAGCCCGACAGAGCCCGACAGGGCCCGACAGGGCCCGAAAGAGCCCGACAGGGCCCAGTAGAGCCCGACAGAGCCCGACAGAGCCCAGTAGAGCCCAGTAGAGCCCGACAGAGCCCGACAGAACCCGACAGAGCCCGACAGAACCCGACAGAGCCCGACAGAGACCAGTTGAGTCCGACAGAGCCCGACAGATCCCGACAGAGCCCGACAGGGCCCGACAGGGCCCAGTAGAGCCCGACAGAGCCCGACAGAGCCCGACAGAGCCCGACAGAGCCCAGTAGATCCCGACAGAGCCCGACAGAGCCCGACAGAGCCCGACAGGGCCCGACAGGGCCCGACAGAGCCCGACAGGGCCCGACAGGGCCCGACAGAGCCCAGTAGAGCCCGACAGAGCCCGACAGAGCCCGACAGAGCCCGACAGAGCCCGACAGGGCCCAGTAGAGCCCAGTAGAGCCCGACAGAGCCCAGTAGAGCCCGACAGAGCCCGACAGGGCCCGACAGAGCCCGACAGGGCCCGACAGGGCCCGACAGGGCCCGACAGGGCCCGACAGAGCCCGACAGAACCCGACAGAGCCCTACAGGGCCCGACAGGGCCCGACAGAGCCCGACAGAGCCCGACAGAGCCCAGTAGAGCCCGACAGAGCCCGACAGAGCCCGACAGAGCCCGATAGAGCCCAGTAGAGCCCGACAGAGCCCGACAGAGCCCGACAGAGCCCGACAGGGCCCGACAGAGCCCGACAGAGCCCGACAGGGCCCGACAGAGCCCGACAGGGCCCGACAGGTCCCGACCGGGACCGACAGGGCCCAGTAGAGCCCGACAGAGCCCGACAGGGCCCAGTAGAGCCCGACAGAGCCCGACAGAGCCCGACAGAGCCCGACAGGGCCCGACAGAGCCCGACAGGGCCCAGTAGAGCCCGACAGAGCCCGACAGGGCCCGACAGAGCCCGACAGAGCCCGACAGGGCCCGACAGAGCCCGACAGGGCCCGACAGGGCCCGACAGGGACCGACAGGGCCCAGTAGAGCCCGACAGAGCCCGACAGAGCCCGACAGAACCCGACAGGGCCCAGTAGAGCCCGACAGAGCCCGACAGAGCCCGACAGAGCCCGACAGGGCCCGACAGAGCCCGACAGAGCCCGACAGAGCCCGACAGGGCCCGACAGGACCCAGTAGAGCCCGACAGAGCCCGACAGAGCCCGACAGAGCCCGACAGGGCCCGACAGGGCCCGACAGAGTCCGACAGGGCCCGATAGAGCCCGACAGGACCCAGTAGAGCCCGACAGAGCCCGACAGAGCCCGACAGAGCCCGACAGGGCCCGACAGAGCCCGACAGAGCCCGACAGAGCCCGACAGGGCCCGACAGAGCCCGACAGAGCCCGACAGAGTCCGACAGGGCCCGACAGGGCCCAGTAGAGCCCGACAGAGCCCGACAGGGCCCGACAGAGCCCGACAGGGCCCGACAGAGCCCGACAGGGCCCGAAAGGGCCCGACAGGGCCCGACAGAGCCCGACAGAGCCCGACAGGGCCCAGTAGAGCCCGACAGAGCCCGACAGGGCCCGACAGGGCCCGACAGAGCCCGACAGGGCCCGACAGGGCCCGACAGAGCCCGACAGGGCCCGACAGAGCCCGACAGAGCCCGACAGGGCCCGACAGAGCCCGACAGAGCCCGACAGAGCCCGACAGGGCCCAGTAGAGCCCGACAGAGCCCGACAGAGCCCGACAGAGCCCGACAGAGCCCGACAGGGCCCGACAGGGCCCGACAGAGCCCGACAGGGCCCGACAGAGCCCGACAGAGCCCGACAGGGCCCAGTAGAGCCCGACAGAGCCCGACAGGGCCCAGTAGAGCCCGACAGAGCCCGACAGAGCCCGACAGAGCCCGACAGGGCCCAGTAGAGCCCGACAGAGCCCGACAGGGCCCGATAGAGCCCGACAGGACCCAGTAGAGCCCGACAGAGCCCGACAGAGCCCGACAGAGCCCGACAGGGCCCGACAGAGCCCGACAGAGCCCGACAGAGCCCGACAGGGCCCGACAGAGCCCGACAGAGCCCGACAGAGTCCGACAGGGCCCGACAGGGCCCAGTAGAGCCCGACAGAGCCCGACAGGGCCCGACAGAGCCCGACAGGGCCCGACAGAGCCCGACAGGGCCCGAAAGGGCCCGACAGGGCCCGACAGAGCCCGACAGAGCCCGACAGGGCCCAGTAGAGCCCGACAGAGCCCGACAGGGCCCGACAGGGCCCGACAGAGCCCGACAGGGCCCGACAGGGCCCGACAGAGCCCGACAGGGCCCGACAGAGCCCGACAGAGCCCGACAGGGCCCGACAGAGCCCGACAGAGCCCGACAGAGCCCGACAGGGCCCAGTAGAGCCCGACAGAGCCCGACAGAGCCCGACAGAGCCCGACAGAGCCCGACAGGGCCCGACAGGGCCCGACAGAGCCCGACAGGGCCCGACAGAGCCCGACAGAGCCCGACAGGGCCCAGTAGAGCCCGACAGAGCCCGACAGGGCCCAGTAGAGCCCGACAGAGCCCGACAGAGCCCGACAGAGCCCGACAGGGCCCAGTAGAGCCCGACAGAGCCCGACAGGGCCCGACAGAGCCCGACAGGGCCCGACAGGGCCCGACAGGGCCCAGTACAGCCCGACAGAGCCCGACAGAACCCGACAGAGCCCGACAGAGCCCGACAGAGCCCGACAGGGCCCGACAGAGCCCGACAGAGCCCGACAGGGCCCAGTAGAGCCCGACAGAGCCCGACAGGGCCCAGTGTAGCCCGACAGAGCCCGACAGAACCCGACAGAGCCCGACAGAGCCCAGTAGAGTCCGACAGAGCCCGACAGAGCCCGACAGAGCCCGACAGGGCCCGACAGGGCCCGACAGGGCCCAGTACAGCCCGACAGAGCCCGACAGAACCCGACAGAGCCCGACAGAGCCCGACAGAGCCCGACAGAGCCCGACAGGGCCCGACAGGGCCCGAAAGAGCCCGACAGGGCCCAGTAGAGCCCGACAGAGCCCGACAGAGCCCGACAGAACCCGACAGAGCCCGACAGAGCCCGACAGAGCCCGACAGGGCCCGACAGGGCCCGAAAGAGCCCGACAGGGCCCAGTAGAGCCCGACAGAGCCCGACAGAGCCCAGTAGAGCCCAGTAGAGCCGACAGAGCCCGACAGAACCCGACAGAGCCCGACAGAACCCGACAGAGCCCGACAGAGACCAGTTGAGTCCGACAGAGCCCGACAGATCCCGACAGAGCCCGACAGGGCCCGACAGGGCCCAGTAGAGCCCGACAGAGCCCGACAGAGCCCGACAGAGCCCGACAGAGCCCAGTAGATCCCGACAGAGCCCGACAGAGCCCGACAGAGCCCGACAGGGCCCGACAGGGCCCGACAGAGCCCGACAGGGCCCGACAGGGCCCGACAGAGCCCAGTAGAGCCCGACAGAGCCCGACAGAGCCCGACAGAGCCCGACAGAGCCCGACAGGGCCCAGTAGAGCCCAGTAGAGCCCGACAGAGCCCAGTAGAGCCCGACAGAGCCCGACAGGGCCCGACAGAGCCCGACAGGGCCCGACAGGGCCCGACAGGGCCCGACAGGGCCCGACAGAGCCCGACAGAACCCGACAGAGCCCTACAGGGCCCGACAGGGCCCGACAGAGCCCGACAGAGCCCGACAGAGCCCAGTAGAGCCCGACAGAGCCCGACAGAGCCCGACAGAGCCCGATAGAGCCCAGTAGAGCCCGACAGAGCCCGACAGAGCCCGACAGAGCCCGACAGGGCCCGACAGAGCCCGACAGAGCCCGACAGGGCCCGACAGAGCCCGACAGGGCCCGACAGGTCCCGACCGGGACCGACAGGGCCCAGTAGAGCCCGACAGAGCCCGACAGGGCCCAGTAGAGCCCGACAGAGCCCGACAGAGCCCGACAGAGCCCGACAGGGCCCGACAGAGCCCGACAGGGCCCAGTAGAGCCCGACAGAGCCCGACAGGGCCCGACAGAGCCCGACAGAGCCCGACAGGGCCCGACAGAGCCCGACAGGGCCCGACAGGGCCCGACAGGGACCGACAGGGCCCAGTAGAGCCCGACAGAGCCCGACAGAGCCCGACAGAACCCGACAGGGCCCAGTAGAGCCCGACAGAGCCCGACAGAGCCCGACAGAGCCCGACAGGGCCCGACAGAGCCCGACAGAGCCCGACAGAGCCCGACAGGGCCCGACAGGACCCAGTAGAGCCCGACAGAGCCCGACAGAGCCCGACAGAGCCCGACAGGGCCCGACAGGGCCCGACAGAGTCCGACAGGGCCCGATAGAGCCCGACAGGACCCAGTAGAGCCCGACAGAGCCCGACAGAGCCCGACAGAGCCCGACAGGGCCCGACAGAGCCCGACAGAGCCCGACAGAGCCCGACAGGGCCCGACAGAGCCCGACAGAGCCCGACAGAGTCCGACAGGGCCCGACAGGGCCCAGTAGAGCCCGACAGAGCCCGACAGGGCCCGACAGAGCCCGACAGGGCCCGACAGAGCCCGACAGGGCCCGAAAGGGCCCGACAGGGCCCGACAGAGCCCGACAGAGCCCGACAGGGCCCAGTAGAGCCCGACAGAGCCCGACAGGGCCCGACAGGGCCCGACAGAGCCCGACAGGGCCCGACAGGGCCCGACAGAGCCCGACAGGGCCCGACAGAGCCCGACAGAGCCCGACAGGGCCCGACAGAGCCCGACAGAGCCCGACAGAGCCCGACAGGGCCCAGTAGAGCCCGACAGAGCCCGACAGAGCCCGACAGAGCCCGACAGAGCCCGACAGGGCCCGACAGGGCCCGACAGAGCCCGACAGGGCCCGACAGAGCCCGACAGAGCCCGACAGGGCCCAGTAGAGCCCGACAGAGCCCGACAGGGCCCAGTAGAGCCCGACAGAGCCCGACAGAGCCCGACAGAGCCCGACAGGGCCCAGTAGAGCCCGACAGAGCCCGACAGGGCCCGATAGAGCCCGACAGGACCCAGTAGAGCCCGACAGAGCCCGACAGAGCCCGACAGAGCCCGACAGGGCCCGACAGAGCCCGACAGAGCCCGACAGAGCCCGACAGGGCCCGACAGAGCCCGACAGAGCCCGACAGAGTCCGACAGGGCCCGACAGGGCCCAGTAGAGCCCGACAGAGCCCGACAGGGCCCGACAGAGCCCGACAGGGCCCGACAGAGCCCGACAGGGCCCGAAAGGGCCCGACAGGGCCCGACAGAGCCCGACAGAGCCCGACAGGGCCCAGTAGAGCCCGACAGAGCCCGACAGGGCCCGACAGGGCCCGACAGAGCCCGACAGGGCCCGACAGGGCCCGACAGAGCCCGACAGGGCCCGACAGAGCCCGACAGAGCCCGACAGGGCCCGACAGAGCCCGACAGAGCCCGACAGAGCCCGACAGGGCCCAGTAGAGCCCGACAGAGCCCGACAGAGCCCGACAGAGCCCGACAGAGCCCGACAGGGCCCGACAGGGCCCGACAGAGCCCGACAGGGCCCGACAGAGCCCGACAGAGCCCGACAGGGCCCAGTAGAGCCCGACAGAGCCCGACAGGGCCCAGTAGAGCCCGACAGAGCCCGACAGAGCCCGACAGAGCCCGACAGGGCCCAGTAGAGCCCGACAGAGCCCGACAGGGCCCGACAGAGCCCGACAGAGCCCGACAGGGCCCGACAGGGCCCGACAGAGCCCGACAGGGCCCGACAGGGCCCGACAGGGACCGACAGGGCCCAGTAGAGCCCGACAGAGCCCGACAGAGCCCGACAGAACCCGACAGGGCCCAGTAGAGCCCGACAGAGCCCGACAGAGCCCGACAGAGCCCGACAGGGCCCGACAGGGCCCGACAGAGCCCGACAGGTCCCGACAGGGCCCGACAGAGCCCGACAGAGCCCGACAGAGCCCGACAGGGCCCGACAGGGCCCAGTAGAGCCCGACAGAGCCCGACAGAGCCCGACAGAGCCCGACAGGTCCCGACAGAGCCCGACAGAGCCCGACAGGGCCCGACAGAGCCCGACAGGGCCCAGTAGAGCCCGACAGAGCCCGACAGAGCCGGACAGAGCCCGACAGAGTCCGACAGGGCCCGACAGAGCCCGACAGGGCCCGACAGAGGCCGACAGAGCCCGACAGAGCCCGACAGAGCCCGACAGGGCCCGACAGGGCCCGACAGAGCCCAGTAGAGCCCGACAGAGCCCGACAGAACCCGACAGAGCCCGACAGAGCCCGACAGGGCCCGACAGGGCCCAGTAGAGTCCGACAGAGCCCGACAGAGCCCGACAGAGCCCGACAGGGCCCGACAGGGCCCGACAGGGCCCAGTAGAGCCCGACAGAGCCCGACAGAACCCGACAGAGCCCGACAGAGCCCGACAGGGCCCGACAGGGCCCAGTAGAGCCCAGTAGAGCCCGACAGAGCCCGACAGAGCCCGACAGAACCCGACAGAGCCCGACAGAGCCCGACAGAGCCCGACAGAGCCCGATAGGGCCCGACAGGGCCCGACAGAGCCCGACAGGGCCCAGTAGAGCCCGACAGAGCCCGACAGAGCCCAGTAGAGCCCAGTAGAGCCCGACAGAGCCCGACAGAGCCCGACAGAGCCCGACAGAACCCGACAGAGCCCGACAGAGCCCGACAGATCCCGACAGAGCCCGACAGGGCCCGACAGGGCCCAGTAGAGCCCGACAGAGCCCGACAGAGCCCGACAGAGCCCGACAGAGCCCGACATAGCCCAGTAGATCCCGACAGAGCCCGACAGAGCCCGACAGAGCCCGACAGGGCCCGACAGAGCCCGACAGGGCCCGACAGGGCCCGACAGGGCCCGACAGGGCCCAGTAGAGCCCGACAGAGCCCGACAGAGCCCGACAGAGCCCGACAGGGCCCAGTAGAGCCCAGTAGAGCCCGACAGAGCCCAGTAGAGCCCGACAGAGCCCGACAGGGCCCGACAGAGCCCGACAGGGCCCGACAGGGCCCGACAGAGCCCGACAGGGCCCGACAGAGCCCGACAGAGCCCGACAGGGCCCGACAGAGCCCGACAGAGCCCGACAGGGCCCAGTAGAGCCCGACAGAGCCCGACAGAGCCCGACAGAGCCCGACAGAGCCCAGTAGAGCCCGACAGAGCCCGACAGAGCCCGACAGAGCCCGACAGGGCCCGACAGAGCCCGACAGAGCCCAACAAGGCCCGACAGAGCCCGACAGAGCCCGACAGGGCCCGACAGAGCCCGACAGAGCCCGACAGAGCCCGACAGAGCCCGACAGGGCCCAATAGAGCCCGACAGGGCCCAGTAGAGCCCGACAGGGCCCAGTAGAGCCCGACAGAGCCCGACAGAGCCCGACAGAGCCCGACAGAGCCCGACAGGGCCCAGTAGAGCCCGACAGAGCCCGACAGAGCCCGACAGAGCCCGACAGGGCCCGACAGGGCCCGACAGAGCCCGACAGAGCCCGACAGGGCCCGACAGAGCCCGACAGAGCCCGACAGAGCCCGACAGGGCCCAGTAGAGCCCGACAGAGCCCGACAGGGCCCAGTAGAGCCCGACAGAGCCGACAGAGCCCGACAGAGCCCGACAGGGCCCGACAGAGCCCGACAGAGCCCGACAGGGCCCAGTAGAGCCCGACAGAGCCCGACAGGGCCCGACAGGGCCCGAAAGGGACCGACAGGGCCCAGTAGAGCCCGACAGAGCCCGACAGAGCCCGACAGAGCCCGACAGGGCCCAGTAGAGCCCGACAGAGCCCGACAGAGCCCGACAGGGCCCAGTAGAGCCCGACAGAGCCCGACAGAGCCCGACAGAGCCCGACAGGGCCCGACAGGGCCCGACAGAGCCCGACAGAGCCCGACAGGGCCCGACAGGGCCCAGTAGAGCCCGACAGAGCACGACAGAGCCCGACAGAGCCCGACAGGTCCCGACAGAGCCCGACAGAGCCCGACAGAGCCCGACAGGGCCCGACAGGGCCCAGTAGAGCCCGACAGAGCCCGACAGGGTCCGACAGAGCCCGACAGAGCCCGACAGAGCCCGACAGAGCCCGACAGGGCCCAGTAGAGCCCGACAGAGCCCGACAGAGCCCGACAGGGCCCAGGAGAGCCCGACAGAGCCCGACAGAGCCCGACAGAGTCCGACAGGGCCCGACAGAGCCCGACAGAGCCCGACAGAGCCCGACAGAGGCCGACAGAGCCCGACAGACCCCGACAGAACCCGACAGAGCCCGACAGAGGCCGACAGGGCCCGACAGAGCCCGACAGAGCCCGACAGGGCCCAGTAGAGCCCGACAGAGCCCGACAGAGCCCAGTAGAGCCCAGTAGAGCCCGACAGAGCTTGACAGAGCCCGACAGAGCCCGACAGAACCCGACAGAGCCCGACAGAGACCAGTTGAGTCCGACAGAGCCCGACAGATCCCGACAGAGCCCGACAGGGCCCGACAGGGCCCAGTAGAGCCCGACAGAGCCCGACAGAGCCCGACAGAGCCCGACAGAGCCCAGTAGATCCCGACAGAGCCCGACAGAGCCCGACAGGGCCCGACAGGGCCCGACAGGGCCCGACAGGGCCCAGTAGAGCCCGACAGAGCCCGACAGAGCCCGACAGAGCCCGACAGGGCCCAGTAGAGCCCAGTAGAGCCCGACAGAGCCCGACAGAGCCCGACAGAGCCCGACAGGGCCCGACAGAGCCCGACAGGGCCCGACAGGGCCCGACAGAGCCCGACAGGGCCCGACAGGGCCCGACAGAGCCCGACAGGGCCCGACAGGGCCCGACAGAGCCCGACAGGGCCCGACAGGGCCCGACAGAACCCGACAGAGCCCTACAGGGCCCGACAGGGCCCGACAGAGCCCGACAGAGCCCGACAGAGCCCAGTAGAGCCCGACAGAGCCCGACAGAGCCCGACAGAGCCCGATAGAGCCCAGTAGAGCCCGACAGAGCCCGACAGAGCCCGACAGAGCCCGACAGGGCCCGACAGAGCCCGACAGAGCCCGACAGGGCCCGACAGAGCCCGACAGGGCCCGACAGGTCCCGACCGGGACCGACAGGGCCCAGTAGAGCCCGACAGAGCCCGACAGGGCCCAGTAGAGCCCGACAGAGCCGACAGAGCCCGACAGAGCCCGACAGGGCCCGACAGAGCCCGACAGGGCCCAGTAGAGCCCGACAGAGCCCGACAGGGCCCGACAGAGCCCGACAGAGCCCGACAGGGCCCGACAGAGCCCGACAGGGCCCGACAGGGCCCGACAGGGACCGACAGGGCCCAGTAGAGCCCGACAGAGCCCGACAGAGCCCGACAGAACCCGACAGGGCCCAGTAGAGCCCGACAGAGCCCGACAGAGCCCGACAGAGCCCGACAGGGCCCGACAGAGCCCGACAGAGCCCGACAGAGCCCGACAGGGCCCGACAGGACCCAGTAGAGCCCGACAGAGCCCGACAGAGCCCGACAGAGCCCGACAGGGCCCGACAGGGCCCGACAGAGTCCGACAGGGCCCGATAGAGCCCGACAGGACCCAGTAGAGCCCGACAGAGCCCGACAGAGCCCGACAGAGCCCGACAGGGCCCGACAGAGCCCGACAGAGCCCGACAGAGCCCGACAGGGCCCGACAGAGCCCGACAGAGCCCGACAGAGTCCGACAGGGCCCGACAGGGCCCAGTAGAGCCCGACAGAGCCCGACAGGGCCCGACAGAGCCCGACAGGGCCCGACAGAGCCCGACAGGGCCCGAAAGGGCCCGACAGGGCCCGACAGAGCCCGACAGAGCCCGACAGGGCCCAGTAGAGCCCGACAGAGCCCGACAGGGCCCGACAGGGCCCGACAGAGCCCGACAGGGCCCGACAGGGCCCGACAGAGCCCGACAGGGCCCGACAGAGCCCGACAGAGCCCGACAGGGCCCGACAGAGCCCGACAGAGCCCGACAGAGCCCGACAGGGCCCAGTAGAGCCCGACAGAGCCCGACAGAGCCCGACAGAGCCCGACAGAGCCCGACAGGGCCCGACAGGGCCCGACAGAGCCCGACAGGGCCCGACAGAGCCCGACAGAGCCCGACAGGGCCCAGTAGAGCCCGACAGAGCCCGACAGGGCCCAGTAGAGCCCGACAGAGCCCGACAGAGCCCGACAGAGCCCGACAGGGCCCAGTAGAGCCCGACAGAGCCCGACAGGGCCCGATAGAGCCCGACAGGACCCAGTAGAGCCCGACAGAGCCCGACAGAGCCCGACAGAGCCCGACAGGGCCCGACAGAGCCCGACAGAGCCCGACAGAGCCCGACAGGGCCCGACAGAGCCCGACAGAGCCCGACAGAGTCCGACAGGGCCCGACAGGGCCCAGTAGAGCCCGACAGAGCCCGACAGGGCCCGACAGAGCCCGACAGGGCCCGACAGAGCCCGACAGGGCCCGAAAGGGCCCGACAGGGCCCGACAGAGCCCGACAGAGCCCGACAGGGCCCAGTAGAGCCCGACAGAGCCCGACAGGGCCCGACAGGGCCCGACAGAGCCCGACAGGGCCCGACAGGGCCCGACAGAGCCCGACAGGGCCCGACAGAGCCCGACAGAGCCCGACAGGGCCCGACAGAGCCCGACAGAGCCCGACAGAGCCCGACAGGGCCCAGTAGAGCCCGACAGAGCCCGACAGAGCCCGACAGAGCCCGACAGAGCCCGACAGGGCCCGACAGGGCCCGACAGAGCCCGACAGGGCCCGACAGAGCCCGACAGAGCCCGACAGGGCCCAGTAGAGCCCGACAGAGCCCGACAGGGCCCAGTAGAGCCCGACAGAGCCCGACAGAGCCCGACAGAGCCCGACAGGGCCCAGTAGAGCCCGACAGAGCCCGACAGGGCCCGACAGAGCCCGACAGAGCCGACAGGGCCCGACAGGGCCCGACAGAGCCCGACAGGGCCCGACAGGGCCCGACAGGGACCGACAGGGCCCAGTAGAGCCGACAGAGCCCGACAGAGCCCGACAGAACCCGACAGGGCCCAGTAGAGCCCGACAGAGCCCGACAGAGCCCGACAGAGCCCGACAGGGCCCGACAGGGCCCGACAGAGCCCGACAGGTCCCGACAGGGCCCGACAGAGCCCGACAGAGCCCGACAGAGCCCGACAGGGCCCGACAGGGCCCAGTAGAGCCCGACAGAGCCGACAGAGCCCGACAGAGCCCGACAGGGCCCGACAGAGCCCGACAGAGCCCGACAGAGCCCGACAGGGCCCGACAGGACCCAGTAGAGCCCGACAGAGCCCGACAGAGCCCGACAGAGCCCGACAGAGCCCGACAGGGCCCGACAGAGCCCGACAGAGCCCAGTAGAGCCCGACAGAGCCCGACAGGGCCCGACAGAGCCCGACAGAGCCCGACAGAGCCCGACAGGGCCCAGTAGAGCCCGACAGAGCCCGACAGGGCCCGACAGAGCCCGACAGATTACCCGACAGAGCCCGACAGGGCCCAGTAGAGCCCGACAGAGCCCGACAGAGCCCGACAGAGCCCGACAGGGCCCGACAGAGCACGACGGAGCCCGACAGGGCCCGACAGGGCCCAGTAGAGCCCGACAGAGCCCGACAGGGCCCGACAGAGCCCGACAGGGCCCGACAGGGCCCGACAGAGCCCGACAGGGCCCGACAGGGCCCGACAGAGCCCGACAGAGCCCGACAGGGCCCAGTAGAGCCCAGTAGAGCCCGACAGAGCCCAGTAGAGCCCGACAGAGCCCGACAGGGCCCGACAGAGCCCGACAGGGCCCGACAGGGCCCGACAGAGCCCGACAGAGCCCGACAGGGCCCGACAGAGCCCGACAGAGCCCGACAGGGCCCGACAGGGACCGACAGGGCCCAGTAGAGCCCGACAGAGCCCGACAGGGCCCGACAGAGCCCGACAGAGCCCGACAGAGCCCGACAGGGCCCGACAGAGCCCGACAGGGCCCGACAGGGCCCGACAGGACCGACAGGGCCCAGTAGAGCCCGACAGAGCCCGACAGAGCCCGACAGAACCCGACAGAACCCGACAGGGCCCAGTAGAGCCCGACAGAGCCCGACAGAGCCCGACAGAGCCCGACAGAGCCCAGTAGAGCCCGACAGAGCCCGACAGAGCCCGACAGAGCCCGACAGGGCCCGACAGAGCCCGACAGAGCCCAACAAGGCCCGACAGAGCCCGACAGAGCCCGACAGGGCCCGACAGAGCCCGACAGAGCCCGACAGGGCCCAGTAGAGCCCGACAGAGCCCGACAGGGCCCAGTAGAGCCCGACAGAGCCCGACAGAGCCCGACAGAGCCCGACAGGGCCCGACAGAGCCCGACAGGGCCCGACAGGGCCCGACAGGGACCGACAGGGCCCAGTAGAGCCCGACAGAGCCCGACAGAGCCCGACAGAACCCGACAGGGCCCAGTAGAGCCCGACAGAGCCCGACAGAGCCCGACAGGGCCCGACAGGGCCCGACAGAGCCCGACAGAGCCCGACAGAGCGCGACAGGGCCCGACAGGACCCAGTAGAGCCCGACAGAGCCCGACAGAGCCCGACAGAGCCCGACAGGGCCCGACAGAGCCCGACAGAGCCCGACAGAGCCCGACAGGGCCCGACAGGGCCCAGTAGAGCCCGACAGAGCCCGACAGGGCCCGACAGAGCCCGACAGAGCCCGACAGAGCCCGACAGAGCCCGACAGGGCCCAGTAGAGCCCGACAGAGCCCGACAGGGCCCGACAGAGCCCGACAGAGCCCGACGGAGCCCGACAGAGCCCGACAGGGCCCGACAGAGCCCGACAGAGCCCGACAGAGTCCGACAGGGCCCGACAGGGCCCAGTAGAGCCCGACAGAGCCCGACAGGGCCCGACAGAGCCCGACAGGGTCCGACAGGGCCCGACAGAGCCCGACAGAGCCCGACAGAGCCCGACAGGGCCCAGTAGAGCCCAGTAGAGCCCGACAGAGCCCAGTAGAGCCCGACAGAGCCCGACAGGGCCCGACAGAGCCCGACAGGGCCCGACAGGGCCCGACAGGGCGCGACAGAGCCGACAGAGCCCGACAGAGCCCGACAGAGCCCAGTAGAGTCCGACAGAGCCCGACAGAGCCCGACAGAGCCCGACAGGGCCCGACAGGGCCCGACAGGGCCCAGTAGAGCCCGACAGAGCCCGACAGAACCCGACAGAGCCCGACAGAGCCCGACAGGGCCCGACAGGGCCCAGTAGAGCCCGACAGAGCCCGACAGAGCCCGACAGAACCCGACAGAGCCCGACAGAGCCCGACAGAGCCCGACAGGGCCCAGTAGAGCCCGACAGAGCCCGACAGAGCCCGACAGAGCCCAGTAGAGCCCGACAGAGCCCGACAGAGCCCGACAGAGCCCGACAGGGCCCGACAGAGCCCGACAGAGCCCGACAGGGCCCGACAGGGCCCAGTAGAGCCCGACAGAGCCCGACAGGGCCCGACAGAGCCCGACAGAGCCCGACAGAGCCCGACAGGGCCCGACAGAGCCCGACAGGGCCCGACAGGGCCCGACAGAGCCCGACAGAGCCCGACAGAGCCCGACAGGGCCCGACAGGGCCCAGTAGAGCCCGACAGAGCCCGACAGAGCCCGACAGAGCCCGACAGGTCCCGACAGAGCCCGACAGAGCCCGACAGAGCCCGACAGGGCCCGAAAGGGCCCAGTAGAGCCCGACAGAGCCCGACAGGGCCCGACAGAGCCCGACAGAGCCCGACAGAGCCCGACAGAGCCCAGTAGAGCCCGACAGAGCCCGACAGAGCCCGACAGGGCCCGACAGGGCCCGACAGAGCCCGACAGAGTCCGACAGGGCCCGACAGAGCCCGACAGAGCCCGACAGAGGCCGACAGAGCCCGACAGAGCCCGACAGAGCCCGACAGGGCCCGACAGGGCCCGACAGGGCCCAGTAGAGCCCGACAGAGCCCGACAGAGCCCGACAGAGCCCGATAGAACCCGACAGAGCCCGACAGAGCCCAGTAGAGTCCGACAGAGCCCGACAGAGCCCGACAGAGCCCGACAGGGCCCGACAGGGCCCGACAGGGCCCAGTAGAGCCCGACAGAGCCCGACAGAAACCGACAGAGCCCGACAGAGCCCGACAGGGCCCGACAGGGCCCAGTAGAGCCCGACAGAGCCCGACAGAGCCCGACAGAACCCGACAGAGCCCGACAGAGCCCGACAGAGCCCGACAGGGCCCGACAGGGCCCGACAGAGCCCGACAGAGCCCGACAGGGCCCAGTAGAGCCCGACAGAGCCCGACAGAGCCCGACAGAGCCCGACAGAGCCCGACAGAGCCCGACAGAGCCCGACAGGGCCCAGTAGAGCCCGACAGAGCCCGACAGAGCCCGACAGAGCCCGACAGAGCCCGACAGGGCCCAGTAGAGCCCGACAGAGCCCGACAGAGCCCGACAGAGCCCGACAGAGTCCGACAGGGCCCGACAGAGCCCGACAGGGCCCGACAGAGGCCGACAGAGCCCGACAGAGCCCGACAGAGCCCGACAGGGCCCGACAGGGCCCGACAGAGCCCAGTAGAGCCCGACAGAGCCCGACAGAGCCCGACAGAGCCCGACAGGGCCCGACAGGGCCCGACAGGGCCCAGTAGAGCCCGACAGAGCCCGACAGAACCCGACAGAGCCCGACAGAGCCCGACAGGGCCCGACAGGGCCCAGTAGAGCCCAGTAGAGCCCGACAGAGCCCGACAGAGCCCGACAGAACCCGACAGAGCCCGACAGAGCCCGACAGAGCCCGACAGGGCCCGACAGGGCCCGACAGAGCCCGACAGGGCCCAGTAGAGCCCGACAGAGCCCGACAGAGCCCAGTAGAGCCCAGTAGAGCCCGACAGAGCCCGACAGAGCCCGACAGAGCCCGACAGAACCCGACAGAGCCCGACAGAGACCAGTTGAGTCCGACAGAGCCCGACAGATCCCGACAGAGCCCGACAGGGCCCGACAGGGCCCAGTAGAGCCCGACAGAGCCCGACAGAGCCCGACAGAGCCCGACAGAGCCGGACAGAGCCCAGTAGATCCCGACAGAGCCCGACAGAGCCCGACAGAGCCCGACAGGGCCCGACAGAGCCCGACAGAGCCCGATAGGGCCCGACAGAGCCCAGTAGAGCCCGACAGAGCCCGACAGAGCCCGACAGGGCCCAGTAGAGCCCAGTAGAGCCCGACAGAGACCAGTAGAGCCCGACAGAGCCCGACAGGGCCCGACAGAGCCCGACAGGGCCCGACAGGGCCCGACAGAGCCCGACAGGGCCCGACAGAGCCCGACAGAGCCCGACAGAGCCCGACAGGGCCCGACAGAGCCCGACAGAGCCCGACAGGGCCCAGTAGAGCCCGACAGAGCCCGACAGAGCCCGACAGAGCCCGACAGAGCCCAGTAGAGCCCGACAGAGCCCGACAGAGCCCGACAGAGCCCGACAGGGCCCGACAGAGCCCGACAGAGCCCAACAAGGCCCGACAGAGCCCGACAGAGCCCGACAGGGCCCGACAGAGCCCGACAGAGCCCGACAGAGCCCGACAGGGCCCAGTAGAGCCCGACAGAGCCCGACAGGGCCCAGTAGAGCCCGACAGAGCCCGACAGAGCCCGACAGAGCCCAGTAGAGCCCGACAGAGCCCGACAGAGCCCGACAGGGCCCGACAGAGCCCGACAGAGCCCGACAGGGCCCGACAGAGCCCGACAGAGCCCGACAGGGCCCAGTAGAGCCCGACAGAGCCCGACAGGGCCCAGTAGAGCCCGACAGAGCCCGACAGAGCCCGACAGAGCCCGACAGGGCCCGACAGAGCCCGACAGAGCCCGACAGGGCCCAGTAGAGCCCGACAGAGCCCGACAGGGCCCGACAGAGCCCGACAGAGCCCGACAGAGCCCGACAGAGCCCGACAGGGCCCAGTAGAGCCCGACAGAGCCCGACAGAGCCCGACAGAGCCCGACAGAGCCCGACAGGGCCCGACAGAGCCCGACAGAGCCCGACAGAGCCCGACAGGGCCCGACAGGGCCCGACAGAGCCCGACAGAGTCCGACAGAGCCCGACAGGGCCCGACAGGGCCCAGTAGAGCCCGACAGAGCACGACAGAGCCCGACAGAGCCCGACAGGTCCCGACAGAGCCCGACAGAGCCCGACAGAGCCCGACAGGGCCCGACAGGGCCCAGTAGAGCCCGACAGAGCCCGACAGGGTCCGACAGAGCCCGACAGAGCCCGACAGAGCCCGACAGAGCCCGACAGGGCCCAGTAGAGCCCGACAGAGCCCGACAGAGCCCGACAGGGCCCAGTAGAGCCCGACAGAGCCCGACAGAGCCCGACAGAGCCCGACAGAGGCCGAGAGAGCCTGACAGAGCCCGACAGAACCCGACAGAGCCCGACAGAGCCCGACAGGGCCCGACAGGGCCCGACAGAGCCCGACAGAGCCCGACAGGGCCCAGTAGAGCCCGACAGAGCCCGACAGAGCCCAGTAGAGCCCAGTAGAGCCCGACAGAGCTTGACAGAGCCCGACAGAGGCCGACAGAACCCGACAGAGCCCGACAGAGACCAGTTGAGTCCGACAGAGCCCGACAGATCCCGACAGAGCCCGACAGGGCCCGACAGGGCCCAGTAGAGCCTGACAGAGCCCGACAGAGCCCGACACAGCCCAGTAGATCCCGACAGAGCCCGACAGAGCCCGACAGAGCCCGACAGGGCCCGACAGGGCCCGACAGGGCCCAGTAGAGCCCGACAGAGCCCGACAGAGCCCGACAGAGCCCAACAGGGCCCAGTAGAGCCCAGTAGAGCCCGACAGAGCCCAGTAGAGCCCGACAGAGCCCGACAGGGCCCGACAGAGCCCGACAGGGCCCGACAGGGCCCGACAGAGCCCGACAGGGCCCGACAGGGCCCGACAGAGCCCGACAGAGCCCGACAGGGCACGACAGAGCCCGACAGAGCCCGACAGGGCCCAGTAGAGCCCGACAGAGCCCGACAGAGCCCGACAGAGCCCAGTAGAGCCCGACAGAGCCCGACAGAGCCCGACAGGGCCCGACAGAGCCCGACAGAGCCCAACAAGGCCCGACAGAGCCCGACAGAGCCCGACAGAGCCCAGTAGAGCCCGACAGAGCCCGACAGAGCCCGACAGAGCCCGACAGGGCCCGACAGAGCCCGACAGAGCCCAACAAGGCCCGACAGAGCCCGACAGAGCCCGACAGGGCCCGACAGAGCCCGACAGAGCCCGACAGAGCCCGACAGGGCCCAGTAGAGCCCGACAGAGCCCGACAGGGCCCAGTAGAGCCCGACAGAGCCCGACAGAGCCCAGTAGAGCCCGACAGAGCCCGACAGAGCCCGACAGGGCCCGACAGAGCCCGACAGAGCCCGACAGGGCCCGACAGAGCCCGACAGAGCCCGACAGGGCCCAGTAGAGCCCGACAGAGCCCGACAGGGCCCAGTAGAGCCCGACAGAGCCCGACAGAGCCCTACAGAGCCCGACAGGGCCCGACAGAGCCCGACAGAGCCCGACAGGGCCCAGTAGAGCCCGACAGAGCCCGACAGGGCCCGACAGAGCCCGACAGAGCCCGACAGAGCCCGACAGGGCCCGACAGGGCCCGACAGGGACCGACAGGGCCCAGTAGAGCCCGACAGAGCCCGACAGAGCCCGACAGAGCCCGACAGGGCCCAGTAGAGCCCGACAGAGCCCGACAGAGCCCGACAGAGCCCGACAGAGCCCGACAGGGCCCGACAGAGCCCGACAGAGCCCGACAGAGCCCGACAGGGCCCGACAGGGCCCGACAGAGCCCGACAGAGTCCGACAGAGCCCGACAGGGCCCGACAGGGCCCAGTAGAGCCCGACAGAGCACGACAGAGCCCGACAGAGCCCGACAGGTCCCGACAGAGCCCGACAGAGCCCGACAGAGCCCGACAGGGCCCGACAGGGCCCAGTAGAGCCCGACAGAGCCCGACAGGGTCCGACAGAGCCCGACAGAGCCCGACAGAGCCCGACAGAGCCCGACAGGGCCCAGTAGAGCCCGACAGAGCCCGACAGAGCCCGACAGGGCCCAGTAGAGCCCGACAGAGCCCGACAGAGCCCGACAGAGCCCGACAGAGGCCGACAGAGCCCGACAGAGCCCGACAGAACCCGACAGAGCCCGACAGAGCCCGACAGGGCCCGACAGGGCCCGACAGAGCCCGACAGAGCCCGACAGGGCCCAGTAGAGCCCGACAGAGCCCGACAGAGCCCAGTAGAGCCCAGTAGAGCCCGACAGAGCTTGACAGAGCCCGACAGAGCCCGACAGAACCCGACAGAGCCCGACAGAGACCAGTTGAGTCCGACAGAGCCCGACAGATCCCGACAGAGCCCGACAGGGCCCGACAGGGCCCAGTAGAGCCTGACAGAGCCCGACAGAGCCCGACACAGCCCAGTAGATCCCGACAGAGCCCGACAGAGCCCGACAGAGCCCGACAGGGCCCGACAGGGCCCGACAGGGCCCAGTAGAGCCCGACAGAGCCCGACAGAGCCCGACAGAGCCCAACAGGGCCCAGTAGAGCCCAGTAGAGCCCGACAGAGCCCAGTAGAGCCCGACAGAGCCCGACAGGGCCCGACAGAGCCCGACAGGGCCCGACAGGGCCCGACAGAGCCCGACAGGGCCCGACAGGGCCCGACAGAGCCCGACAGAGCCCGACAGGGCACGACAGAGCCCGACAGAGCCCGACAGGGCCCAGTAGAGCCCGACAGAGCCCGACAGAGCCCGACAGAGCCCAGTAGAGCCCGACAGAGCCCGACAGAGCCCGACAGGGCCCGACAGAGCCCGACAGAGCCCAACAAGGCCCGACAGAGCCCGACAGAGCCCGACAGGGCCCAGTAGAGCCCGACAGAGCCCGACAGGGCCCAGTAGAGCCCGACAGAGCCCGACAGAGCCCGACAGAGCCCGACAGGGCCCGACAGAGCCCGACAGAGCCCGACAGAGCCCGACAGGGCCCAGTAGAGCCCGACAGAGCCCGACAGGGCCCGACAGGGCCCGACAGAGCCCGACAGAGCCCGACAGGGCCCGACAGAGCCCGACAGGGCCCGACAGGGCCCGACAGGGACCGACAGGGCCCAGTAGACCCCGACAGAGCCCGACAGAGCCCGACAGAACCCGACAGGGCCCAGTAGAGCCCGACAGAGCCCGACAGAGCCCGACAGAGCCCGACAGGGCCCGACAGAGCCCGACAGAGCCCGACAGAGCCCGACAGGGCCCGACAGGACCCAGTAGAGCCCGACAGAGCCCGACAGAGCCCGACAGAGCCCGACAGAGCCCGACAGGGCCCGACAGAGCCCGACAGAGCCCAGTAGAGCCCGACAGAGCCCGACAGGGCCCGACAGAGCCCGACAGAGCCCGACAGGGCCCAGTAGAGCCCGACAGAGCCCGACAGAGCCCGACAGAGCCCGACAGAGCCCGACAGAGCCCGACAGAGCCCGACAGGGCCCAGTAGAGCCCGACAGAGCCCGACAGAGCCCGACAGGGCCCGACAGAGCCCGACAGAGCCCGACAGAGTCCGACAGGGCCCGACAGGGCCCAGTAGAGCCCGACAGAGCCCGACAGGGCCCGACAGAGCCCGACAGGGCCCGACAGGGCCCGACAGAGCCCGACAGGGCCCGACAGGGCCCGACAGAGCCCGACAGAGCCCGACAGGGCCCGACAGGGCCCGACAGGGACCGACAGGGCCCAGTAGAGCCCGACAGGGCCCGACAGAGCCTGACAGAGGCCGACAGAGCCCGACAGGGCCCGACAGGGCCCGACAGGGCCCGACAGGGACCGACAGGGCCCAGTAGAGCCCGACAGAGCCCGACAGAGCCCGACAGAACCCGACAGGGCCCAGTAGAGCCCGACAGAGCCCGACAGAGCCCGACAGAGCCCGACAGAGCCCAGTAGAGCCCGACAGAGCCCGACAGAGCCCGACAGAGCCCGACAGGGCCCGACAGAGCCCGACAGAGCCCAACAAGGCCCGACAGAGCCCGACAGAGCCCGACAGGGCCCGACAGAGCCCGACAGAGCCCGACAGGGCCCAGTAGAGCCCGACAGAGCCCGACAGGGCCCAGTAGAGCCCGACAGAGCCCGACAGAGCCCGACAGAGCCCGACAGGGCCCGACAGAGCCCGACAGGGCCCGACAGGGCCCGACAGGGATTGACAGGGCCCAGTAGAGCCCGACAGAGCCCGACAGAGCCCGACAGAACCCGACAGGGCCCAGTAGAGCCCGACAGAGCCCGACAGAGCCCGACAGAGCCCGACAGAGCCCGACAGAGCCCGACAGGGCCCGACAGAGCCCGACAGAGCCCGACAGGGCCCGACAGGGCCCGACAGAGCCCGACAGAGTCCGACAGAGCCCGACAGGGCCCGACAGGGCCCAGTAGAGCCCGACAGAGCACGACAGAGCCCGACAGAGCCCGACAGGTCCCGACAGAGCCCGACAGAGCCCGACAGAGCCCGACAGGGCCCGACAGGGCCCAGTAGAGCCCGACAGAGCCCGACAGGGTCCGACAGAGCCCGACAGAGCCCGACAGAGCCCGACAGAGCCCGACAGGGCCCAGTAGAGCCCGACAGAGCCCGACAGAGCCCGACAGGGCCCAGTAGAGCCCGACAGAGCCCGACAGAGCCCGACAGAGCCCGACAGAGGCCGACAGAGCCCGACAGAGCCCGACAGAACCCGACAGAACCCGACAGAGCCCGACAGAGCCCGACAGGGCCCGACAGGGCCCGACAGAGCCCGACAGAGCCCGACAGGGCCCAGTAGAGCCCGACAGAGCCCGACAGAGCCCAGTAGAGCCCAGTAGAGCCCGACAGAGCTTGACAGAGCCCGACAGAGCCCGACAGAACCCGACAGAGCCCGACAGAGACCAGTTGAGTCCGACAGAGCCCGACAGATCCCGACAGAGCCCGACAGGGCCCGACAGAGCCCGACAGAGCCCGACAGGGCCCAGTAGAGCCCGACAGAGCCCGACAGAGCCCGACAGAGCCCGACACAGACCAGTAGATCCCGACAGAGCCCGACAGAGCCCGACAGAGCCCGACAGGGCCCGACAGGGCCCGACAGGGCCCAGTAGAGCCCGACAGAGCCCGACAGAGCCCGACAGAGCCCAACAGGGCCCAGTAGAGCCCAGTAGAGCCCGACAGAGCCCAGTAGAGCCCGACAGAGCCCGACAGGGCCCGACAGAGCCCGACAGGGCCCGACAGGGCCCGACAGAGCCCGACAGAGCCCGACAGAGCCCGACAGGGCCCGACAGGACCCAGTAGAGCCCGACAGAGCCCGACAGAGCCCGACAGAGCCCGACAGAGCCCGACAGAGCCCGACAGGGCCCGACAGAGCCCGACAGAGCCCAGTAGAGCCCGACAGAGCCCGACAGGGCCCGACAGAGCCCGACAGAGCCCGACAGGGCCCAGTAGAGCCCGACAGAGCCCGACAGGGCCCGACAGAGCCCGACAGAGCCCGACAGAGCCCGACAGGGCCCAGTAGAGCCCGACAGAGCCCGACAGAGCCCGACAGAGCCCGACAGGGCCCGACAGAGCCCGACAGAGCCCGACAGAGTCCGACAGGGCCCGACAGGGCCCAGTAGAGCCCGACAGAGCCCGACAGGGCCCGACAGAGCCCGACAGGGCCCGACAGGGCCCGACAGAGCCCGACAGGGCCCGACAGGGTCCGACAGAGCCCGACAGAGCCCGACAGGGCCCGACAGGGCCCGACAGAGCCCGACAGAGCCCGACAGGGCCCAGTAGAGCCCAGTAGAGCCCGACAGAGCCCAGTAGAGCCCGACAGAGCCCGACAGGGCCCGACAGAGCCCGACAGAGCCCGACAGGGCCCGACACGGCCCGACAGAGCCCGACAGAGCCCGACAGGGCCCGACAGAGCCCGACAGGGCCCGACAGGGCCCGACAGGGACCGACAGGGCCCAGTAGAGCCCGACAGGGCCCGACAGAGCCCGACAGAGCCCGACAGAGCCCGACAGGGCCCGACAGGGCCCGACAGGGCCCGACAGGGCCCGACAGGGACCGACAGGGCCCAGTAGAGCCCGACAGAGCCCGACAGAGCCCGACAGAACCCGACAGGGCCCAGTAGAGCCCGACAGAGCCCGACAGAGCCCGACAGAGCCCGACAGAGCCCAGTAGAGCCCGACAGAGCCCGACAGAGCCCGACAGAGCCCGACAGGGCCCGACAGAGCCCGACAGAGCCCAACAAGGCCCGACAGAGCCCGACAGAGCCCGACAGGGCCCGACAGAGCCCGACAGAGCCCGACAGGGCCCAGTAGAGCCCGACAGAGCCCGACAGGGCCCAGTAGAGCCCGACAGAGCCCGACAGAGCCCGACAGAGCCCGACAGGGCCCGACAGAGCCCGACAGGGCCCGACAGGGCCCGACAGGGACCGACAGGGCCCAGTAGAGCCCGACAGAGCCCGACAGAGCCCGACAGAACCCGACAGGGCCCAGTAGAGCCCGACAGAGCCCGACAGAGCCCGACAGAGCCCGACAGGGCCCGACAGAGCCCGACAGAGCCCGACAGAGCCCGACAGAGCCCGACAGGGCCCAGTAGAGCCCGACAGAGCCCGACAGAGCCCGACAGAGCCCGACAGGGCCCGACAGGGCCCGACAGAGTCCGACAGAGCCCGACAGAGCCCGACAGAGGCCGACAGAGCCCGACAGAGCCCGACAGGGCCCGACAGGGCCCGACAGAGCCCAGTAGAGCCCGACAGAGCCCGACAGAGCCCGACAGAGCCCGACAGAGCCCGACAGAGCCCAGTAGAGTCCGACAGAGCCCGACAGAGCCCGACAGAGCCCGACAGGGCCCGACAGGGCCCGACAGGGCCCAGTAGAGCCCGACAGAGCCCGACAGAACCCGACAGAGCCCGACAGAGCCCGACAGGGCCCGACAGGGCCCAGTAGAGCCCGACAGAGCCCGACAGAGCCCGACAGAGCCCGACAGAACCCGACAGAGCCCGACAGAGCCCGACAGAGCCCGACAGGGCCCGACAGGGCCCGACAGAGCCCGACAGAGCCCGACAGAGCCCGACAGGGCCCAGTAGAGCCCGACAGAGCCCGACAGGGCCCAGTAGAGCCCAGTAGAACCCGACAGAGCCCGACAGAGCCCGACAGAGCCCGACAGAGCCCGACAGAGACCAGTTGAGTCCGACAGAGCCCGACAGATCCCGACAGAGCCCGACAGGGCCCGACAGGGCCCAGTAGAGCCCGACAGAGCCCAGTAGAGCCCGACAGAGCCCGACAGAGCCCAGTAGATCCCGACAGAGCCCGACAGAGCCCGACAGAGCCCGACAGGGCCCGACAGAGCCCGACAGAGCCCGACAGGGCCCGACAGGGCCCGACAGAGCCCAGTAGAGCCCGACAGAGCCCGACAGAGCCCGACAGAGCCCGACAGGGCCCAGTAGAGCCCAGTAGAGCCCGACAGAGCCCAGTAGAGCCCGACAGAGCCCGACAGGGCCCGACAGAGCCCGACAGGGCCCGACAGGGCCCGACAGAGCCCGACAGGGCCCGACAGGGCCCGACAGAGCCCGACAGAGCCCGACAGGGCCCGACAGAGCCCGACAGAGCCCGACAGGGCCCAGTAGAGCCCGACAGAGCCCGACAGAGCCCGACAGAGCCCAGTAGAGCCCGACAGAGCCCGACAGAGCCCGACAGGGCCCGACAGAGCCCGACAGAGCCCAACAAGGCCCGACAGAGCCCGACAGAGCCCGACAGGGCCCAGTAGAGCCCGACAGAGCCCGACAGGGCCCAGTAGAGCCCGACAGAGCCCGACAGAGCCCGACAGAGCCCGACAGGGCCCGACAGAGCCCGACAGAGCTCGACAGAGCCCGACAGGGCCCAGTAGAGCCCGACAGAGCCCGACAGGGCCCGACAGGGCCCGACAGAGCCCGACAGAGCCCGACAGGGCCCGACAGAGCCCGACAGGGCCCGACAGGGCCCGACAGGGACCGACAGGGCCCAGTAGACCCCGACAGAGCCCGACAGAGCCCGACAGAACCCGACAGGGCCCAGTAGAGCCCGACAGAGCCCGACAGAGCCCGACAGAGCCCGACAGGGCCCGACAGAGCCCGACAGAGCCCGACAGAGCCCGACAGGGCCCGACAGGACCCAGTAGAGCCCGACAGAGCCCGACAGAGCCCGACAGAGCCCGACAGAGCCCGACAGGGCCCGACAGAGCCCGACAGAGCCCAGTAGAGCCCGACAGAGCCCGACAGGGCCCGACAGAGCCCGACAGAGCCCGACAGGGCCCAGTAGAGCCCGACAGAGCCCGACAGGGCCCGACAGAGCCCGACAGAGCCCGACAGAGCCCGACAGGGCCCGACAGAGCCCGACAGAGCCCGACAGAGCCCGACAGGGCCCGACAGGGCCCAGTAGAGCCCGACAGAGCCCGACAGGGCCCGACAGAGCCCGACAGGGCCCGACAGGGCCCGACAGAGCCCGACAGGGCCCGACAGGGCCCGACAGAGCCCGACAGAGCCCGACAGGGCCCAGTAGAGCCCAGTAGAGCCCGACAGAGCCCAGTAGAGCCCGACAGAGCCCGACAGGGCCCGACAGAGCCCGACAGAGCCCGACAGGGCCCGACAGGGCCCGATAGAGCCCGACAGAGCCCGACAGGGCCCGACAGAGCCCGACAGGGCCCGACAGGGCCCGACAGGGACCGACAGGGCCCAGTAGAGCCCGACAGAGCCCGACAGGGCCCGACAGAGCCCGACAGAGCCCGACAGAGCCCGACAGGGCCCGACAGAGCCCGACAGGGCCCGACAGGGCCCGACAGGGACCGACAGGGCCCAGTAGAGCCCGACAGAGCCCGACAGAGCCCGACAGAACCCGACAGGGCCCAGTAGAGCCCGACAGAGCCCGACAGAGCCCGACAGAGCCCGACAGAGCCCAGTAGAGCCCGACAGAGCCCGACAGAGCCCGACAGAGCCCGACAGGGCCCGACAGAGCCCGACAGAGCCCAACAAGGCCCGACAGAGCCCGACAGAGCCCGACAGGGACCGACAGGGCCCAGTAGAGCCCGACAGAGCCCGACAGAGCCCGACAGAACCCGACAGGGCCCAGTAGAGCCCGACAGAGCCCGACAGAGCCCGACAGGGCCCGACAGGGCCCGACAGAGCCCGACAGAGCCCGACAGAGCCCGACAGGGCCCGACAGGACCCAGTAGAGCCCGACAGAGCCCGACAGAGCCCGACAGGGCCCGACAGAGCCCGACAGAGCCCAACAAGGCCCGACAGAGCCCGACAGAGCCCGACAGGGCCCAGTAGAGCCCGACAGAGCCCGACAGGGCCCAGTAGTGCCCGACAGAGCCCGACAGGGCCCGACAGGGCCCGACAGGGACCGACAGGGCCCAGTAGACCCCGACAGAGCCCGACAGAGCCCGACAGAACCCGACAGGGCCCAGTAGAGCCCGACAGAGCCCGACAGAGCCCGACAGAGCCCGACAGGGCCCGACAGAGCCCGACAGAGCCCGACAGAGCCCGACAGGGCCCGACAGAGCCCGACAGGGCCCGACAGGACCCAGTAGAGCCCGACAGAGCCCGACAGAGCCCGACAGAGCCCGACAGGGCCCGACAGAGCCCGACAGAGCCCGACAGAGCCCGACAGGGCCCGACAGGGCCCAGTAGAGCCCGACAGAGCCCGACAGGGCCCGACAGAGCCCGACAGAGCCCGACAGAGCCCGACAGAGCCCGACAGGGCCCAGTAGAGCCCGACAGAGCCCGACAGGGCCCGACAGAGCCCGACAGGGCCCGACAGAGCCCGACAGAGCCCGACAGGGCCCGACAGAGCCCGACAGGGCCCGACAGGGCCCGACAGAGCCCGACAGAACCCGACAGGGCCCGACAGGGCCCGACAGGGCCCAGTAGAGCCCGATAGAGCCCGACAGGGCCCGACAGAGCCCGACAGAGCCCGACAGAGCCCGACAGGGCCCGACAGGGCCCAGTAGAGCCCGACAGAGCCCGACAGGGCCCGACAGAGCCCGACAGGGCCCGACAGGGCCCGACAGAGCCCGACAGAGCCCGACAGAGCCCGACAGGGCCCGACAGAGCCCGACAGAGCCCGACAGGGCCCAGTAGAGCCCAGTAGAGCCCGACAGAGCCCAGTAGAGCCCGACAGAGCCCGACAGGGCCTGACAGAGCCCGACAGGGCCCGACAGGGCCCGACAGGGCCCGACAGGGCCCGACAGAGCCGACAGAGCCCGACAGAGCCCGACAGAGCCCAGTAGAGTCCGACAGAGCCCGACAGAGCCCGACAGAGCCCGACAGGGCCCGACAGGGCCGACAGGGCCCAGTAGAGCCCGACAGAGCCCGACAGAACCCGACAGAGCCCGACAGAGCCCGACAGGGCCCGACAGGGCCCAGTAGAGCCCGACAGAGCCCGACAGAGCCCGACAGAACCCGACAGAGCCCGACAGAGCCCGACAGAGCCCGACAGGGCCCAGTAGAGCCCGACAGAGCCCGACAGAGCCCGACAGAGCCCAGTAGAGCCCGACAGAGCCCGACAGAGCCCGACAGAGCCCGACAGAGCCCGACAGGGCCCAGTAGAGCCCGACAGAGCCCGACAGGGCCCGACAGAGCCCGACAGAGCCCGACAGAGCCCGACAGGGTCCGACAGAGCCCGACAGGGCCCGACAGGGCCCGACAGAGCCCGACAGGGCCCGACAGGGCCCGACAGAGCCCGACAGAGCCCGACAGGGCCCGACAGGGCCCGACAGGGCCCGACAGAGCCCGACAGGGCCCGACAGGGCCCGACAGGGCCCAGTAGAGCCCGACAGAGCCCGACAGAGCCCGACAGGGCCCGACAGGTCCCGACAGAGCCCGACAGAGCCCGACAGAGCCCGACAGGGCCCGACAGGGCCCAGTAGAGCCCGACAGAGCCCGACAGAGCCCGACAGAGCCCGACAGAGCCCGACAGGGCCCGACAGAGTCCGACAGGGCCCGACAGAGCCCGACAGAGCCCGACAGAGGCCGACAGAGCCCGACAGAGCCCGACAGGGCCCGACAGGGCCCGACAGAGCCCAGTAGAGCCCGACAGAGCCCGACAGAGCCCGACAGAGCCCGACAGGGCCCGACAGGGCCCGACAGGGCCCAGTAGAGCCCGACAGAGCCCGACAGAACCCGACAGAGCCCGACAGAGCCCGACAGGGCCCGACAGGGCCCAGTAGAGCCCGACAGAGCCCGACAGAGCCCGACAGGGCCCGACAGAGCCCGACAGAGCCCGACAGAGCCCGACAGGGCCCGACAGAGCCCAGTAGATCCCGACAGAGCCCGACAGAGCCCGACAGAGCCCGACAGGGCCCGACAGAGCCCGACAGAGCCCGACAGGGCCCGACAGGGCCCGACAGAGCCCAGTAGAGCCCGACAGAGCCCGACAGAGCCCGACAGAGCCCGACAGGGCCCAGTAGAGCCCAGTAGAGCCCGACAGAGCCCAGTAGAGCCCGACAGAGCCCGACAGGGCCCGACAGAGCCCGACAGGGCCCGACAGGGCCCGACAGAGCCCGACAGAGCCCGACAGGGCCCAGTAGAGCCCGACAGAGCCCGACAGAGCCCGACAGAGCCCAGTAGAGCCCGACAGAGCCCGACAGAGCCCGACAGGGCCCGACAGAGCCCGACAGAGCCCAACAAGGCCCGACAGAGCCCGACAGAGCCCGACAGGGCCCAGTAGAGCCCGACAGAGCCCGACAGGGCCCAGTAGAGCCCGACAGAGCCCGACAGAGCCCGACAGAGCCCGACAGGGCCCGACAGGGCCCGACAGAGCCCGACAGAGCCCGACAGAGCCCGACAGGGCCCAGTAGAGCCCGACAGAGCCCGACAGGGCCCGACAGGGCCCGACAGAGCCCGACAGAGCCCGACAGAGCCCGACAGAGCCCGACAGGGCCCAGTAGAGCCCGACAGAGCCCGACAGGGCCCAGTAGAGCCCGACAGAGCCCGACAGGGCCCGACAGAGCCCGACAGAGCCCGACAGAGCCCGACAGAGCCCGACAGGGCCCGACAGAGCCCGACAGAGCCCAGTAGAGCCCGACAGAGCCCGACAGGGCCCGACAGAGCCCGACAGGGCCCAGTAGAGCCCGACAGAGCCCGACAGAGCCCGACAGAGCCCGACAGGGCCCGACAGAGCCCGACAGAGCCCGACAGAGCCCGACAGAGCCCGACAGGGCCCGACAGAGCCCGACAGAGCCCAACAAGGCCCGACAGAGCCCGACAGAGCCCGACAGGGACCGACAGGGCCCAGTAGAGCCCGACAGAGCCCGACAGAGCCCGACAGAACCCGACAGGGCCCAGTAGAGCCCGACAGAGCCCGACAGAGCCCGACAGGGCCCGACAGGGCCCGACAGAGCCCGACAGAGCCCGACAGAGCCCGACAGGGCCCGACAGGACCCAGTAGAGCCCGACAGAGCCCGACAGAGCCCGACAGGGCCCGACAGAGCCCGACAGAGCCCAACAAGGCCCGACAGAGCCCGACAGAGCCCGACAGGGCCCAGTAGAGCCCGACAGAGCCCGACAGGGCCCAGTAGTGCCCGACAGAGCCCGACAGGGCCCGACAGGGCCCGACAGGGACCGACAGGGCCCAGTAGACCCCGACAGAGCCCGACAGAGCCCGACAGAACCCGACAGGGCCCAGTAGAGCCCGACAGAGCCCGACAGAGCCCGACAGAGCCCGACAGGGCCCGACAGAGCCCGACAGAGCCCGACAGAGCCCGACAGGGCCCGACAGAGCCCGACAGGGCCCGACAGGACCCAGTAGAGCCCGACAGAGCCCGACAGAGCCCGACAGAGCCCGACAGGGCCCGACAGAGCCCGACAGAGCCCGACAGAGCCCGACAGGGCCCGACAGGGCCCAGTAGAGCCCGACAGAGCCCGACAGGGCCCGACAGAGCCCGACAGAGCCCGACAGAGCCCGACAGGGCCCAGTAGAGCCCGACAGAGCCCGACAGGGCCCGACAGAGCCCGACAGGGCCCGACAGAGCCCGACAGAGCCCGACAGGGCCCGACAGAGCCCGACAGGGCCCGACAGGGCCCGACAGAGCCCGACAGAGCCCGACAGGGCCCGACAGGGCCCGACAGGGCCCAGTAGAGCCCGATAGAGCCCGACAGGGCCCGACAGAGCCCGACAGAGCCCGACAGAGCCCGACAGGGCCCGACAGGGCCCAGTAGAGCCCGACAGAGCCCGACAGGGCCCGACAGAGCCCGACAGGGCCCGACAGGGCCCGACAGAGCCCGACAGAGCCCGACAGAGCCCGACAGGGCCCGACAGAGCCCGACAGAGCCCGACAGGGCCCAGTAGAGCCCAGTAGAGCCCGACAGAGCCCAGTAGAGCCCGACAGAGCCCGACAGGGCCTGACAGAGCCCGACAGGGCCCGACAGGGCCCGACAGGGCCCGACAGGGCCCGACAGAGCCGACAGAGCCCGACAGAGCCCGACAGAGCCCAGTAGAGTCCGACAGAGCCCGACAGAGCCCGACAGAGCCCGACAGGGCCCGACAGGGCCGACAGGGCCCAGTAGAGCCCGACAGAGCCCGACAGAACCCGACAGAGCCCGACAGAGCCCGACAGGGCCCGACAGGGCCCAGTAGAGCCCGACAGAGCCCGACAGAGCCCGACAGAACCCGACAGAGCCCGACAGAGCCCGACAGAGCCCGACAGGGCCCAGTAGAGCCCGACAGAGCCCGACAGAGCCCGACAGAGCCCAGTAGAGCCCGACAGAGCCCGACAGAGCCCGACAGAGCCCGACAGAGCCCGACAGGGCCCAGTAGAGCCCGACAGAGCCCGACAGGGCCCGACAGAGCCCGACAGAGCCCGACAGAGCCCGACAGGGTCCGACAGAGCCCGACAGGGCCCGACAGGGCCCGACAGAGCCCGACAGGGCCCGACAGGGCCCGACAGAGCCCGACAGAGCCCGACAGGGCCCGACAGGGCCCGACAGGGCCCGACAGAGCCCGACAGGGCCCGACAGGGCCCGACAGGGCCCAGTAGAGCCCGACAGAGCCCGACAGAGCCCGACAGGGCCCGACAGGTCCCGACAGAGCCCGACAGAGCCCGACAGAGCCCGACAGGGCCCGACAGGGCCCAGTAGAGCCCGACAGAGCCCGACAGAGCCCGACAGAGCCCGACAGAGCCCGACAGGGCCCGACAGAGTCCGACAGGGCCCGACAGAGCCCGACAGAGCCCGACAGAGGCCGACAGAGCCCGACAGAGCCCGACAGGGCCCGACAGGGCCCGACAGAGCCCAGTAGAGCCCGACAGAGCCCGACAGAGCCCGACAGAGCCCGACAGGGCCCGACAGGGCCCGACAGGGCCCAGTAGAGCCCGACAGAGCCCGACAGAACCCGACAGAGCCCGACAGAGCCCGACAGGGCCCGACAGAGCCCAGTAGAGCCCGACAGAGCCCGACAGGGCCCGACAGGGCCCGACAGAGCCCGACAGGGCCCGACAGGGCCCGACAGAGCCCAGTAGAGCCCGACAGAGCCCGACAGAGCCCGACAGAGCCCGACAGAGCCCGACAGAGCCCAGTAGAGCCCGACAGAGCCCGACAGGGCCCGACAGAGCCCGACAGGGCCCGACAGGGCCCGACAGAGCCCGACAGAGCCCGACAGGGCCCAGTAGAGCCCGACAGAGCCCGACAGAGCCCGACAGAGCCCAGTAGAGCCCGACAGAGCCCGACAGAGCCCGACAGGGCCCGACAGAGCCCGACAGAGCCCAACAAGGCCCGACAGAGCCCGACAGAGCCCGACAGGGCCCAGTAGAGCCCGACAGAGCCCGACAGGGCCCAGTAGAGCCCGACAGAGCCCGACAGAGCCCGACAGAGCCCGACAGGGCCCGACAGGGCCCGACAGAGCCCGACAGAGCCCGACAGGGCCCAGTAGAGCCCGACAGAGCCCGACAGGGCCCGACAGGGCCCGACAGAGCCCGACAGAGCCCGACAGGGCCCGACAGAGCCCGACAGGGCCCGACAGGGCCCGACAGGGACCGACAGGGCCCAGTAGACCCCGACAGAGCCCGACAGAGCCCGACAGAACCCGACAGGGCCCAGTAGAGCCCGACAGAGCCCGACAGAGCCCGACAGAGCCCGACAGGGCCCGACAGAGCCCGACAGAGCCCGACAGAGCCCGACAGGGCCCGACAGGACCCAGTAGAGCCCGACAGAGCCCGACAGAGCCCGACAGAGCCCGACAGAGCCCGACAGAGCCCGACAGGGCCCGACAGAGCCCGACAGAGCCCAGTAGAGCCCGACAGAGCCCGACAGGGCCCGACAGAGCCCGACAGAGCCCGACAGAGCCCGACAGAGCCCGACAGGGCCCGACAGGGCCCGACAGGGCCCAGTAGAGCCCGACAGAGCCCGACAGAACCCGACAGAGCCCGACAGAGCCCGACAGGGCCCGACAGGGCCCAGTAGAGCCCGACAGAGCCCGACAGAGCCCGACAGGGCCCGACAGAGCCCGACAGAGCCCGACAGAGCCCGACAGGGCCCGACAGGGCCCGACAGAGCCCGACAGAGCCCGACAGAGCCCAGTAGATCCCGACAGAGCCCGACAGAGCCCGACAGAGCCCGACAGGGCCCGACAGAGCCCGACAGAGCCCGACAGGGCCCGACAGGGCCCGACAGAGCCCAGTAGAGCCCGACAGAGCCCGACAGAGCCCGACAGAGCCCGACAGGGCCCAGTAGAGCCCAGTAGAGCCCGACAGAGCCCAGTAGAGCCCGACAGAGCCCGACAGGGCCCGACAGAGCCCGACAGGGCCCGACAGGGCCCGACAGAGCCCGACAGAGCCCGACAGGGCCCAGTAGAGCCCGACAGAGCCCGACAGAGCCCGACAGAGCCCAGTAGAGCCCGACAGAGCCCGACAGAGCCCGACAGGGCCCGACAGAGCCCGACAGAGCCCAACAAGGCCCGACAGAGCCCGACAGAGCCCGACAGGGCCCAGTAGAGCCCGACAGAGCCCGACAGGGCCCAGTAGAGCCCGACAGAGCCCGACAGAGCCCGACAGAGCCCGACAGGGCCCAACAGGGCCCGACAGAGCCCGACAGAGCCCGACAGAGCCCGACAGGGCCCAGTAGAGCCCGACAGAGCCCGACAGGGCCCGACAGGGCCCGACAGAGCCCGACAGGGCCCGACAGGGCCCGACAGAGCCCGACAGGGCCCGACAGGGCCCGACAGGGACCGACAGGGCCCAGTAGACCCCGACAGAGCCCGACAGAGCCCGACAGAACCCGACAGGGCCCAGTAGAGCCCGACAGAGCCCGACAGAGCCCGACAGAGCCCGACAGGGCCCGACAGAGCCCGACAGAGCCCGACAGAGCCCGACAGGGCCCGACAGGACCCAGTAGAGCCCGACAGAGCCCGACAGAGCCCGACAGAGCCCGACAGAGCCCGACAGAGCCCGACAGGGCCCGACAGAGCCCGACAGAGCCCAGTAGAGCCCGACAGAGCCCGACAGGGCCCGACAGAGCCCGACAGAGCCCGACAGGGCCCAGTAGAGCCCGACAGGGCCCGACAGGGCCCAGTAGAGCCCGACAGAGCCCGACAGAGCCCGACAGGGCCCAGTAGAGCCCGACAGAGCCCGACAGAGCCCGACAGAGCCCGACAGGGCCCGACAGAGCCCGACAGAGCCCGACAGAGTCCGACAGGGCCCGACAGGGCCCAGTAGAGCCCGACAGAGCCCGACAGGGCCCGACAGAGCCCGACAGGGCCCGACAGGGCCCGACAGAGCCCGACAGGGCCCGACAGAGCCCGACAGAGCCCGACAGAGCCCGACAGAGCCCAGTAGAGCCCGACAGAGCCCAGTAGAGCCCGACAGAGCCCGACAGGGCCCGACAGAGCCCGACAGAGCCCGACAGGGCCCGACAGGGCCCGACAGAGCCCGACAGAGCCCGACAGGGCCCGACAGAGCCCGACAGGGCCCGACAGGGCCCGACAGGGACCGACAGGGCCCAGTAGAGCCCGACAGAGCCCGACAGGGCCCGACAGAGCCCGACAGAGCCCGACAGAGCCCGACAGGGCCCGACAGAGCCCGACAGGGCCCGACAGGGCCCGACAGGGACCGACAGGGCCCAGTAGAGCCCGACAGAGCCCGACAGAGCCCGACAGAACCCGACAGGGCCCAGTAGAGCCCGACAGAGCCCGACAGAGCCCGACAGAGCCCGACAGAGCCCGACAGAGCCCGACAGGGCCCGACAGGGCCCGACAGAGCCCGACAGAGCCCAACAAGGCCCGACAGAGCCCGACAGAGCCCGACAGGGCCCGACAGAGCCCGACAGAGCCCGACAGGGCCCAGTAGAGCCCAACAGAGCCCGACAGGGCCCAGTAGAGCCCGACAGAGCCCGACAGAGCCCGACAGAGCCCGACAGGGCCCGACAGGGCCCGACAGGGCCCGACAGGGCCCGACAGGGACCGACAGGGCCCAGTAGAGCCCGACAGAGCCCGACAGAGCCCGACAGAACCCGACAGGGCCCAGTAGAGCCCGACAGAGCCCGACAGAGCCCGACAGGGCCCGACAGAGCCCGACAGAGCCCGACAGAGCCCGACAGGGCCCGACAGGACCCAGTAGAGCCCGACAGAGCCCGACAGAGCCCGACAGGGCCCGACAGAGCCCGACAGAGCCCAACAAGGCCCGACAGAGCCCGACAGAGCCCGACAGGGCCCAGTAGAGCCCGACAGAGCCCGACAGGGCCCAGTAGAGCCCGACAGAGCCCGACAGGGCCCGACAGAGCCCGACAGGGCCCGACAGAGCCCGACAGAGCCCGACAGGGCCCGACAGAGCCCGACAGAGCCCAGTAGAGCCCGACAGAGCCCGACAGGGCCCGACAGAGCCCGACAGAGCCCGACAGGGCCCAGTAGAGCCCGACAGAGCCCGACAGGGCCCGACAGAGCCCGACAGAGCCCGACAGAGCCCGACAGGGCCCGACAGAGCCCGACAGAGCCCGACAGAGTCCGACAGGGCCCGACAGGGCCCAGTAGAGCCCGACAGAGCCCGACAGGGCCCGACAGAGCCCGACAGAGCCCGACAGGGCCCGACAGGGCCCGACAGAGCCCGACAGAGCCCGACAGGGCCCAGTAGAGCCCAGTAGAGCCCGACAGAGCCCAGTAGAGCCCGACAGAGCCCGACAGGGCCCGACAGAGCCCGACAGAGCCCGACAGGGCCCGACAGGGCCCGACAGAGCCCGACAGAGCCCGACAGGGCCCGACAGAGCCCGACAGGGCCCGACAGGGCCCGACAGAGACCGACAGGGCCCAGTAGAGCCCGACAGAGCCCGACAGGGCCCGACAGAGCCCGACAGGGCCCGACAGGGCCCGACAGGGACCGACAGGGCCCAGTAGAGCCCGACAGAGCCCGACAGAGCCCGACAGAACCCGACAGGGCCCAGTAGAGCCCGACAGAGCCCGACAGAGCCCGACAGAGCCCGACAGAGCCCAGTAGAGCCCGACAGAGCCCGACAGAGCCCGACAGAGCCCGACAGGGCCCGATAGATCCCGACAGAGCCCAACAAGGCCCGACAGAGCCCGACAGAGCCCGACAGGGCCCGACAGAGCCCGACAGAGCCCGACAGGGCCCAGTAGAGCCCGACAGAGCCCGACAGAGCCCGACAGAGCCCGACAGGGCCCGACAGGGCCCGACAGAGCCCGACAGGGCCCAGTAGAGCCCGACAGGGCCCAGTAGAGCCCGACAGAGCCCGACAGGGCCCGACAGAGCCCGACAGAGCCCGACAGAGCCCGACAGGGCCCGACAGGGCCCAGTAGAGCCCGACAGAGCCCGAAAGGGCCCGACAGAGCCCGACAGGGCCCGACAGGGCCCGACAGAGCCCGACAGAGCCCGACAGAGCCCGACAGGGCCCGACAGAGCCCGACAGAGCCCGACAGAGCCCGACAGGGCCCAGTAGAGCCCGACAGAGCCCGACAGAGCCCGACAGAGCCCAGTAGAGCCCGACAGAGCCCGACAGAGCCCGACAGAGCCCGACAGAGCCCGACAGAGCCCAGTAGAGCCCGACAGAGCCCGACAGAGCCCGACAGAGCCCGACAGAGCCCGACAGGGCCCAGTAGAGCCCGACAGAGCCCGACAGAGCCCGACAGAGCCCGACAGGGTCCGACAGAGCCCGACAGGGCCCGACAGGGCCCGACAGAGCCCGACAGGGCCCGACAGGGCCCGACAGGGCCCGACAGAGCCCGACAGGGCCCAGTAGAGCCCGACAGAGCCCGACAGAGCCCGACAGGGCCCGACAGGTCCCGACAGAGCCCGACAGAGCCCGACAGAGCCCGACAGGGCCCGACAGGGCCCAGTAGAGCCCGACAGAGCCCGACAGGGCCCGACAGAGCCCGACAGAGCCCGACAGAGCCCGACAGAGCCCGACAGAGCCCGACAGGGCCCAGTAGAGCCCGACAGAGCCCGACAGAGCCCGACAGAGCCCGACAGGGCCCGACAGGGCCCGACAGAGCCCGACAGAGTCCGACAGGGCCCGACAGAGCCCGACAGAGCCCGACAGAGGCCGACAGAGCCCGACAGAGCCCGACAGGGCCCAGTAGAGCCCGACAGAGCCCGACAGAGCCCGACAGAGCCCGACAGAGCCCGACAGGGCCCGACAGAGTCCGACAGGGCCCGACAGAGCCCGAAAGAGCCCGACAGAGGCCGACAGAGCCCGACAGAGCCCGACAGGGCCCGACAGGGCCCGACAGAGCCCAGTAGAGCCCGACAGAGCCCGACAGAGCCCGACAGAGCCCGACAGGGCCCGACAGGGCCCAGTAGAGCCCGACAGAGCCCGACAGAACCCGACAGAGCCCGACAGAGCCCGACAGGGCCCGACAGGGCCCAGTAGAGCCCGACAGAGCCCGACAGAGCCCGACAGGGCCCGACAGAGCCCGACAGAGCCCGACAGAGCCCGACAGGGCCCGACAGGGCCCGACAGAGCCCGACAGAGCCCGACAGGGCCCAGTAGAGCCCGACAGAGCCCGACAGGGCCCAGTAGAGCCCAGTAGAGCCCGACAGAGCCCGACAGAGCCCGACAGAGCCCGACAGAGCCCGACAGAGACCAGTTGAGTCCGACAGAGCCCGACAGGGCCCTGTAGAGCCCGACAGAGCCCGACAGAGCCCGACAGAGCCCGACAGGGCCCAGTAGAGCCCAGTAGAGCCCGACAGAGCCCAGTAGAGCCCGACAGAGCCCGACAGGGCCCGACAGAGCCCGACAGGGCCCGACAGGGCCCGACAGAGCCCGACAGGGCCCGACAGGGCCCGACAGAGCCCGACAGAGCCCGACAGGGCCCAGTAGAGCCCGACAGAGCCCGACAGAGCCCGACAGAGCCCAGTAGAGCCCGACAGAGCCCGACAGAGCCCGACAGGGCCCGACAGAGCCCGACAGAGCCCAACAAGGCCCGACAGAGCCCGACAGAGCCCGACAGGGCCCAGTAGAGCCCGACAGAGCCCGACAGGGCCCAGTAGAGCCCGACAGAGCCCGACAGAGCCCGACAGAGCCCGACAGGGCCCGACAGGGCCCGACAGAGCCCGACAGAGCCCGACAGAGCCCGACAGGGCCCAGTAGAGCCCGACAGAGCCCGACAGGGCCCGACAGGGCCCGACAGAGCCCGACAGAGCCCGACAGGGCCCGACAGAGCCCGACAGGGCCCGACAGGGCCCGACAGGGACCGACAGGGCCCAGTAGACCCCGACAGAGCCCGACAGAGCCCGACAGAACCCGACAGGGCCCAGTAGAGCCCGACAGAGCCCGACAGAGCCCGACAGAGCCCGACAGGGCCCGACAGAGCCCGACAGAGCCCGACAGAGCCCGACAGGGCCCGACAGGACCCAGTAGAGCCCGACAGAGCCCGACAGAGCCCGACAGAGCCCGACAGAGCCCGACAGGGCCCGACAGAGCCCGACAGAGCCCAGTAGAGCCCGACAGAGCCCGACAGGGCCCGACAGAGCCCGACAGAGCCCGACAGGGCCCAGTAGAGCCCGACAGGGCCCGACAGGGCCCGACAGAGCCCGACAGGGCCCGACAGGGCCCGACAGAGCCCGACAGGGCCCGACAGAGCCCGACAGAGCCCGACAGAGCCCAGTAGAGCCCAGTAGAGCCCGACAGAGCCCAGTAGAGCCCGACAGAGCCCGACAGGGCCCGACAGAGCCCGACAGAGCCCGACAGGGCCCGACAGGGCCCGACAGAGCCCGACAGAGCCCGACAGGGCCCGACAGAGCCCGACAGGGCCCGACAGGGCCCGACAGGGACCGACAGGGCCCAGTAGAGCCCGACAGAGCCCGACAGGGCCCGACAGAGCCCGACAGAGCCCGACAGAGCCCAGTAGAGCCCGACAGAGCCCGACAGAGCCCGACAGAGCCCGACAGGGCCCGACAGAGCCCGACAGAGCCCAACAAGGCCCGACAGAGCCCGACAGAGCCCGACAGGGCCCGACAGAGCCCGACAGAGCCCGACAGAGCCCAGTAGAGCCCGACAGGGCCCGACAGGGCCCGACAGGGCCCGACAGGGCCCGACAGAGCCGACAGAGCCCGACAGAGCCCAGTAGAGTCCGACAGAGCCCGACAGGGCCCGACAGAGCCCGACAGGGCCCGACAGGGCCGACAGGGCCCAGTAGAGCCCGACAGAGCCCGACAGAACCCGACAGAGCCCGACAGAGCCCGACAGGGCCCGACAGGGCCCAGTAGATCCCGACAGAGCCCGACAGAGCCCGACAGAACCCGACAGAGCCCGACAGAGCCCGACAGAGCCCGACAGGGCCCAGTAGAGCCCGACAGAGCCCGACAGAGCCCGACAGAGCCCAGTAGAGCCCGACAGAGCCCGACAGAGCCCGACAGAGCCCGACAGAGCCCGACAGGGCCCAGTAGAGCCCGACAGAGCCCGACAGGGCCCGACAGAGCCCGACAGAGCCCGACAGAGCCCGACAGGGTCCGACAGAGCCCGACAGGGCCCGACAGGGCCCGACAGAGCCCGACAGGGCCCGACAGGGCCCGACAGGGCCCGACAGAGCCCGACAGGGCCCAGTAGAGCCCGACAGAGCCCGACAGAGCCCGACAGGGCCCGACAGGTCCCGACAGAGCCCGACAGAGCCCGACAGAGCCCGACAGGGCCCGACAGGGCCCAGTAGAGCCCGACAGAGCCCGACAGGGCCCGACAGAGCCCGACAGAGCCCGACAGAGCCCGACAGAGCCCGACAGAGCCCGACAGGGCCCAGTAGAGCCCGACAGAGCCCGACAGAGCCCGACAGAGCCCGACAGGGCCCGACAGGGCCCGACAGAGCCCGACAGAGTCCGACAGGGCCCGACAGAGCCCGACAGAGCCCGACAGAGGCCGACAGAGCCCGACAGAGCCCGACAGGGCCCAGTAGAGCCCGACAGAGCCCGACAGAGCCCGACAGAGCCCGACAGAGCCCGACAGGGCCCGACAGAGTCCGACAGGGCCCGACAGAGCCCGAAAGAGCCCGACAGAGGCCGACAGAGCCCGACAGAGCCCGACAGGGCCCGACAGGGCCCGACAGAGCCCAGTACAGCCCGACAGAGCCCGACAGAGCCCGACAGAGCCCGACAGGGCCCGACAGGGCCCGACAGGGCCCAGTAGAGCCCGACAGAGCCCGACAGAACCCGACAGAGCCCGACAGAGCCCGACAGGGCCCGACAGGGCCCAGTAGAGCCCGACAGAGCCCGACAGAGCCCGACAGGGCCCGACAGAGCCCGACAGAGCCCGACAGAGCCCGACAGGGCCCGACAGGGCCCGACAGAGCCCGACAGAGCCCGACAGGGCCCAGTAGAGCCCGACAGAGCCCGACAGGGCCCAGTAGAGCCCAGTAGAGCCCGACAGAGCCCGACAGAGCCCGACAGAGCCCGACAGAGCCCGACAGAGACCAGTTGAGTCCGACAGAGCCCGACAGATCCCGACAGAGCCCGACAGGGCCCGACAGGGCCCAGTAGAGCCCGACAGAGCCCAGTAGAGCCCGACAGAGCCCGACAGAGCCCAGTAGATCCCGACAGAGCCCGACAGAGCCCGACAGAGCCCGACAGGGCCCGACAGAGCCCGACAGAGCCCGACAGGGCCCGACAGGGCCCGACAGAGCCCAGTAGAGCCCGACAGAGCCCGACAGAGCCCGACAGAGCCCGACAGGGCCCAGTAGAGCCCAGTAGAGCCCGACAGAGCCCAGTAGAGCCCGACAGAGCCCAACAGGGCCCGACAGAGCCCGACAGGGCCCGACAGGGCCCGACAGAGCCCGACAGGGCCCGACAGGGCCCGACAGAGCCCGACAGAGCCCGACAGGGCCCAGTAGAGCCCGACAGAGCCCGACAGAGCCCGACAGAGCCCAGTAGAGCCCGACAGAGCCCGACAGAGCCCGACAGGGCCCGACAGAGCCCGACAGAGCCCAACAAGGCCCGACAGAGCCCGACAGAGCCCGACAGGGCCCAGTAGAGCCCGACAGAGCCCGACAGGGCCCAGTAGAGCCCGACAGAGCCCGACAGAGCCCGACAGAGCCCGACAGGGCCCGACAGGGCCCGACAGAGCCCGACAGAGCCCGACAGGGCCCAGTAGAGCCCGACAGAGCCCGACAGGGCCCGACAGGGCCCGACAGAGCCCGACAGAGCCCGACAGGGCCCGACAGAGCCCGACAGGGCCCGACAGGGCCCGACAGGGACCGACAGGGCCCAGTAGACCCCGACAGAGCCCGACAGAGCCCGACAGAACCCGACAGGGCCCAGTAGAGCCCGACAGAGCCCGACAGAGCCCGACAGAGCCCGACAGGGCCCGACAGAGCCCGACAGAGCCCGACAGAGCCCGACAGGGCCCGACAGGACCCAGTAGAGCCCGACAGAGCCCGACAGAGCCCGACAGAGCCCGACAGAGCCCGACAGGGCCCGACAGAGCCCGACAGAGCCCAGTAGAGCCCGACAGAGCCCGACAGGGCCCGACAGAGCCCGACAGAGCCCGACAGGGCCCAGTAGAGCCCGACAGGGCCCGACAGGGCCCAGTAGAGCCCGACAGAGCCCGACAGAGCCCGACAGAGCCCGACAGGGCCCGACAGAGCCCGACAGAGCCCGAAAGAGTCCGACAGGGCCCGACAGGGCCCAGTAGAGCCCGACAGAGCCCGACAGGGCCCGACAGAGCCCGACAGGGCCCGACAGGGCCCGACAGAGCCCGACAGGGCCCGACAGAGCCCGACAGAGCCCGACAGAGCCCAGTAGAGCCCAGTAGAGCCCGACAGAGCCCAGTAGAGCCCGACAGAGCCCGACAGGGCCCGACAGAGCCCGACAGAGCCCGACAGGGCCCGACAGGGCCCGACAGAGCCCGACAGAGCCCGACAGGGCCCGACAGAGCCCGACAGGGCCCGACAGGGCCCGACAGGGACCGACAGGGCCCAGTAGAGCCCGACAGAGCCCGACAGGGCCCGACAGAGCCCGACAGAGCCCGACAGAGCCCAGTAGAGCCCGACAGAGCCCGACAGAGCCCGACAGAGCCCGACAGGGCCCGACAGAGCCCGACAGAGCCCAACAAGGCCCGACAGAGCCCGACAGAGCCCGACAGGGCCCGACAGAGCCCGACAGAGCCCGACAGGGCCCAGTAGAGCCCGACAGAGCCCGACAGGGCCCAGTAGAGCCCGACAGAGCCCGACAGAGCCCGACAGAGCCCGACAGGGCCCGACAGGGCCCGACAGGGCCCGACAGGGCCCGACAGGGACCGACAGGGCCCAGTAGAGCCCGACAGAGCCCGACAGAGCCCGACAGAACCCGACAGGGCCCAGTAGAGCCCGACAGAGCCCGACAGAGCCCGACAGGGCCCGACAGAGCCCGACAGAGCCCGACAGAGCCCGACAGGGCCCGACAGGACCCAGTAGAGCCCGACAGAGCCCGACAGAGCCCGACAGGGCCCGACAGAGCCCGACAGAGCCCAACAAGGCCCGACAGAGCCCGACAGAGCCCGACAGGGCCCAGTAGAGCCCGACAGAGCCCGACAGGGCCCAGTAGAGCCCGACAGAGCCCGACAGAGCCCGACAGAGCCCGACAGGGCCCGACAGAGCCCGACAGAGCCCGACAGAGCCCGACAGGGCCCAGTAGAGCCCGACAGAGCCCGACAGGGCCCGACAGGGCCCGACAGAGCCCGACAGAGCCCGACAGGGCCCGACAGAGCCCGACAGGGCCCGACAGGGACCGACAGGGACCGACAGAGCCCGACAGGGACCGACAGAGCCCGACAGAGCCCGACAGAACCCGACAGGGCCCAGTAGAGCCCGACAGAGCCCGACAGAGCCCGACAGAGCCCGACAGGGCCCGACAGAGCCCGACAGAGCCCGACAGAGCCCGACAGGGCCCGACAGGACCCAGTAGAGCCCGACAGAGCCCGACAGAGCCCGACAGAGCCCGACAGAGCCCGACAGGGCCCGACAGAGCCCGACAGAGCCCAGTAGAGCCCGACAGAGCCCGACAGGGCCCGACAGAGCCCGACAGAGCCCGACAGGGCCCAGTAGAGCCCGACAGAGCCCGACAGGGCCCGACAGAGCCCGACAGAGCCCGACAGAGCCCGACAGGGCCCAGTAGAGCCCGACAGAGCCCGACAGAGCCCGACAGAGCCCGACAGGGCCCGACAGAGCCCGACAGGGCCCGACAGAGCCCGACAGAGCCCGACAGAGTCCGACAGGGCCCGACAGGGCCCAGTAGAGCCCGACAGAGCCCGACAGGGCCCGACAGAGCCCGACAGGGCCCGACAGGGCCCGACAGAGCCCGACAGGGCCCGACAGGGCCCGACAGAGCCCGACAGAGCCCGACAGGGCCCAGTAGAGCCCAGTAGAGCCCGACAGAGCCCAGTAGAGCCAGACAGAGCCCGACAGGGCCCGACAGAGCCCGACAGAGCCCGACAGGGCCCGACAGGGCCCGACAGAGCCCGACAGAGCCCGACAGGGCCCGACAGAGCCCGACAGGGCCCGACAGGGCCCGACAGGGACCGACAGGGCCCAGTAGAGCCCAACAGAGCCCGACAGGGCCCGACAGAGCCCGACAGAGCCCGACAGAGCCCGACAGGGCCCGACAGAGCCCGACAGGGCCCGACAGGGCCCGACAGGGACCGACAGGGCCCAGTAGAGCCCGACAGAGCCCGACAGAGCCCGACAGAACCCGACAGGGCCCAGTAGAGCCCGACAGAGCCCGACAGAGCCCGACAGAGCCCGACAGAGCCCAGTAGAGCCCGACAGAGCCCGACAGAGCCCGACAGAGCCCGACAGGGCCCGACAGAGCAAGACAGAGCCCAACAAGGCCCGACAGAGCCCGACAGAGCCCGACAGGGCCCAGTAGAGCCCGACAGAGCCCGACAGGGCCCAGTAGAGCCCGACAGAGCCCGACAGAGCCCGACAGGGCCCGACAGGGCCCGACAGGGACCGACAGGGCCCAGTAGAGCCCGATAGAGCCCGACAGAGCCCGACGAACCCGACAGGGCCCAGTAGAGCCCGACAGAGCCCGACAGAGCCCGACAGGGCCCGACAGAGCCCGACAGAGCCCGACAGAGCCCGACAGGGCCCGACAGGACCCAGTAGAGCCCGACAGAGCCCGACAGAGACCGACAGAGCCCGACAGGGCCCGACAGGGCCCGACAGAGCCCGACAGAGCCCGACAGGGCCCGACAGGGCCCAGTAGAGCCCGACAGAGCCCGACAGGGCCCGACAGAGCCCGACAGAGCCCGACAGAGCCCGACAGAGCCCGACAGGGCCCAGTAGAGCCCGACAGAGCCCGACAGGGCCCGACAGAGCCCGACAGGGCCCGACAGAGCCCGACAGAGCCCGACAGGGCCCGACAGAGCCCGACAGGGCCCGACAGGGCCCGACAGAGCCCGACAGAGCCCGACAGGGCCCGACAGGGCCCAGTAGAGCCCGACAGAGCCCGACAGGGCCCGACAGAGCCCGACAGAGCCCGACAGAGCCCGACAGGGCCCGACAGGGCCCAGTAGAGCCCGACAGAGCCCGACAGGGCCCGACAGGGCCCGACAGAGCCCGACAGAGCCCGACAGAGCCCGACAGGGCCCGACAGAGCCCGACAGAGCCCGACAGGGCCCAGTAGAGCCCAGTAGAGCCCGACAGAGCCCAGTAGAGCCCGACAGAGCCCGACAGGGCCCGACAGAGCCCGACAGGGCCCGACAGGGCCCGACAGGGCCCGACAGGGCCCGACAGAGCCGACAGAGCCCCGACAGAGCCCGACAGAGCCCAGTAGAGTCCGACAGAGCCCGACAGAGCCCGACAGAGCCCTACAGGGCCCGACAGGGCCCGACAGGGCCCAGTAGAGCCCGACAGAGCCCGACAGAACCCGACAGAGCCCGACAGAGCCCGACAGGGCCCGACAGGGCCCAGTAGAGCCCGACAGAGCCCGACAGAGCCCGACAGGGCCCGACAGAGCCCGACAGAGCCCGACAGGGCCCGACAGAGCCCGACAGGGCCCGACAGGGCCCGACAGGGACCGACAGGGCCCGACAGGGACCGACAGAGCCCGAAAGAGCCCGACAGAACCCGACAGGGCCCAAGTAGAGCCCGACAGAGCCCGACAGAGCCCGACAGAGCCCGACAGGGCCCGACAGGGCCCGACAGAGCCCGACAGAGCCCGACAGGGCCCGACAGAGCCCGACAGGGCCCGACAGGGCCCGACAGGGACCGACAGGGCCCAGTAGAGCCCGACAGAGCCCGACAGGGCCCGACAGAGCCCGACAGAGCCCGACAGAGCCCGACAGGGCCCGACAGAGCCCGACAGGGCCCGACAGGGCCCGACAGGGACCGACAGGGCCCAGTAGAGCCCGACAGAGCCCGACAGAGCCCGACAGAACCCGACAGGGCCCAGTAGAGCCCGACAGAGCCCGACAGAGCCCGACAGAGCCCGACAGAGCCCAGTAGAGCCCGACAGAGCCCGACAGAGCCCGACAGAGCCCGACAGGGCCCGACAGAGCAAGACAGAGCCCAACAAGGCCCGACAGAGCCCGACAGAGCCCGACAGGGCCCGACAGAGCCCGACAGAGCCCGACAGGGCCCAGTAGAGCCCGACAGAGCCCGACAGGGCCCAGTAGAGCCCGACAGAGCCCGACAGAGCCCGACAGGGCCCGACAGGGCCCGACAGGGACCGACAGGGCCCAGTAGAGCCCGATAGAGCCCGACAGAGCCCGACAGAACCCGACAGGGCCCAGTAGAGCCCGACAGAGCCCGACAGAGCCCGACAGGGCCCGACAGAGCCCGACAGAGCCCGACAGAGCCCGACAGGGCCCGACAGGACCCAGTAGAGCCCGACAGAGCCCGACAGAGCCCGACAGAGCCCGACAGGGCCCGACAGGGCCCGACAGAGCCCGACAGAGCCCGACAGGGCCCGACAGGGCCCAGTAGAGCCCGACAGAGCCCGACAGGGCCCGACAGAGCCCGACAGAGCCCGACAGAGCCCGACAGAGCCCGACAGGGCCCAGTAGAGCCCGACAGAGCCCGACAGGGCCCGACAGAGCCCGACAGGGCCCGACAGAGCCCGACAGAGCCCGACAGGGCCCGACAGAGCCCGACAGGGCCCGACAGGGCCCGACAGAGCCCGACAGAGCCCGACAGGGCCCGACAGGGCCCGACAGGGCCCAGTAGAGCCCGACAGAGCCCGACAGGGCCCGACAGAGCCCGACAGAGCCCGACAGAGCCCGACAGGGCCCGACAGGGCCCAGTAGAGCCCGACAGAGCCCGACAGGGCCCGACAGGGCCCGACAGAGCCCGACAGAGCCCGACAGAGCCCGACAGGGCCCGACAGAGCCCGACAGAGCCCGACAGGGCCCAGTAGAGCCCAGTAGAGCCCGACAGAGCCCAGTAGAGCCCGACAGAGCCCGACAGGGCCCGACAGAGCCCGACAGGGCCCGACAGGGCCCAACAGGGCCCGACAGGGCCCGACAGAGCCGACAGAGCCCGACAGAGCCCGACAGAGCCCAGTAGAGTCCGACAGAGCCCGACAGAGCCCGACAGAGCCCTACAGGGCCCGACAGGGCCCGACAGGGCCCAGTAGAGCCCGACAGAGCCCGACAGAACCCGACAGAGCCCGACAGAGCCCGACAGGGCCCGACAGGGCCCAGTAGAGCCCGACAGAGCCCGACAGAGCCCGACAGAACCCGACAGAGCCCGACAGAGCCCGACAGAGCCCGACAGGGCCCAGTAGAGCCCGACAGAGCCCGACAGAGCCCGACAGAGCCCAGTAGAGCCCGACAGAGCCCGACAGAGCCCGACAGAGCCCGACAGAGCCCGACAGAGCCCGACAGGGCCCAGTAGAGCCCGACAGAGCCCGACAGGGCCCGACAGAGCCCGACAGAGCCCGACAGAGCCCGACAGGGCCCGACAGAGCCCGACAGGGCCCGACAGAGCCCGACAGCGCCCGACAGGGCCCGACAGGGCCCGACAGGCCCGACAGGGCCCGACAGAGCCCGACAGGGCCCGACAGGGCCCGACAGGGCCCAGTAGAGCCCGACAGAGCCCGACAGAGCCCGACAGAGCCCGACAGGTCCCGACAGAGCCCGACAGAGCCCGACAGAGCCCGACAGGGCCCGACAGGGCCCAGTAGAGCCCGACAGAGCCCGACAGAGCCCGACAGGGCCCGACAGAGCCCGACAGAGTCCGACAGGGCCCGACAGAGCCCGACAGAGCCCGACAGAGCCCGACAGAGCCCGACAGAGGCCGACAGAGCCCGACAGAGGCCGACAGGGCCCAGTAGAGCCCGACAGAGCCCGACAGATCCCGACAGAGCCCGACAGGGCCCGACAGGGCCCGACAGGGCCCGACAGAGCCCGACAGAGCCCGACAGAGGCCGACAGAGCCCGACGGAGCCCGACAGGGCCCGACAGGGCCCGACAGAGCCCAGTAGAGCCCGACAGAGCCCGACAGAGCCCGACAGGCCCGACAGAGCCCAGTAGAGTCCGACAGAGCCCGACAGAGCCCAACAGAGCCCGACAGGGCCCGACAGGGCCCGACAGGGCCCAGTAGAGCCCGACAGAGCCCGACAGAACCCGACAGAGCCCGACAGAGCCCGACAGGGCCCGACAGGGCCCAGTAGAGCCCGACAGAGCCCGACAGAGCCCGACAGAACCCGACAGAGCCCGACAGAGCCCGACAGAGCCCGACAGGGCCCGACAGAGCCCGACAGAGCCCGACAGAGCCCGACAGGGCCCAGTAGAGCCCGACAGAGCCCGACAGGGCCCAGTAGAGCCCATTAGAGCCCGACAGAGCCCGACAGAGCCCGACAGAGCCCGACAGAGCCCGACAGAGACCAGTTGAGTCCGACAGAGCCCGACAGATCCCGACAGAGCCCGACAGGGCCCGACAGGGCCCAGTAGAGCCCGACAGAGCCCAGTAGAGCCCGACAGAGCCCGACAGAGCCCAGTAGATCCCGACAGAGCCCGACAGAGCCCGACAGAGCCCGACAGGGCCCGACAGGGCCCGACAGAGCCCGACAGAGCCCGACAGGGCCCGACAGGGCCCAGTAGAGCCCGACAGAGCCCGACAGAGCCCGACAGGGCCCAGTAGAGCCCAGTAGAGCCCGACAGAGCCCAGTAGAGCCCGACAGAGCCCGACAGGGCCCGACAGAGCCCGACAGGGCCCGACAGGGCCCGACAGAGCCCGACAGGGCCCGACAGAGCCCGACAGAGCCCGACAGGGCCCGACAGAGCCCGACAGAGCCCGACAGGGCCCAGTAGAGCCCGACAGAGCCCGACAGAGCCCGACAGAGCCCGACAGAGCCCAGTAGAGCCCGACAGAGCCCGACAGAGCCCGACAGAGCCCGACAGAGCCCGACAGGGCCCGACAGAGCCCGACAGGGCCCAACAAGGCCCGACAGAGCCCGACAGAGCCCGACAGGGCCCAGTAGAGCCCGACAGAGCCCGACAGAGCCCAGTAGAGCCCGACAGAGCCCGACAGAGCCTGACAGAGCCCGACAGGGCCCGACAGAGCCCGACAGAGCCCGACAGAGCCCGACAGAGCCCGACAGGGCCCGACAGAGCCCGACAGGGACCGACAGAGCCCGACAGGGCCCGACAGGGCCCGACAGGGACCGACAGGGCCCAGTAGAGCCCGACAGAGACCGACAGAGCCCGACAGAGCCCGACAGAGCCCGACAGGGCCCGACAGGGCCCGACAGAGCCCGACAGAGCCCGACAGAGCCCGACAGGGCACAGTAGAGCCCGACAGAGCCCGACAGAGCCCGACAGGGCCCGACAGGGCCCGACAGAGCCCGACAGAGCCCGACAGGGCCCAGTAGAGCCCGACAGAGCCCGACAGGGCCCGTCAGAGCCCGACAGAGCCCGACAGAGCCCGACAGAGCCCGACAGGGCCCAGTAGAGCCCGACAGAGCCCGACAGAGCCCGACAGAGCCCGACAGGGCCCGACAGGGCCCGACAGAGCCCGACAGAGTCCGACAGGGCCCGACAGGGCCCAGTAGAGCCCAGTAGAGCCCGACAGAGCCCAGTAGAGCCCGACAGAGCCCGACAGGGCCCGACAGGGCCCGACAGGGCCCGACAGAGTCCGACAGGGCCCGACAGGGCCCGACAGGGCCCGACAGGGCCCGACAGGGCCCGACAGGGCCCGACAGAGCCCGACAGAGCCCGACAGGGCCCGACAGAGCCCGACAGAGCCCGACAGGGCCCAACAGGGCCCGACAGGGACAGACAGGGCCCAGTAGAGCCCGACAGAGCCCGACAGAGCCCGACAGAACCCGACAGAACCCGACAGGGCCCAGTAGAGCCCGACAGAGCCCGACAGAGCCCGACAGAGCCCGACAGGGCCCGACAGGTCCCGACAGAGCCCGACAGAGCCCGACAGGGCCCGACAGGACCCAGTAGAGCCCGACAGAGCCCGACAGAGCCCGACAGAGCCCGACAGGGCCCAGTAGAGCCCGACAGGGCCCAGTAGAGCCCGACAGAGCCCGACAGAGCCCGACAGAGCCCGACAGGGCCCGACAGAGCCCGACAGAGCCCGACAGAGTCCGACAGGGTCCGACAGGGTCCGACAGGGCCCAGTAGAGCCCGACAGAGCCCGACAGGGCCCGACAGGGCCCGACAGAGCCCGACAGGGCCCGACAGAGCCCGACAGAGCCCGACGGAGCCCGACAGAGCCCGACAGGGCCCGACAGAGCCCGACAGAGCCCGACAGAGCCCGACAGGGCCCGACAGGGCCCAGTAGAGCCCGACAGAGCCCGACAGGGCCTGACAGAGCCCGACAGGGCCCGACAGGGCCCGACAGGGCCCGACAGAGCCCGACACGGCCCGACAGAGCCCGACAGAGCCCGACAGGGCCCAGTAGAGCCCAGTAGAGCCCGACAGAGCCCAGTAGAGCCCGACAGAGCCCGACAGGGCCCGACAGAGCCCGACAGGGCCCGACAGGGCCCGACAGGGCCCGACAGAGCCGACAGAGCCCGACAGAGCCCGACAGAGCCCAGTAGAGTCCGACAAAGCCCGACAGAGCCCGACAGAGCCCGACAGGGCCCGACAGGGCCCGACAGGGCCCAGTAGAGCCCGACAGAGCCCGACAGAACCCGACAGAGCCCGACAGAGCCCGACAGGGCCCGACAGGGCCCAGTAGAGCCCGACAGAGCCCGACAGAGCCCGACAGAACCCGACAGAGCCCGACAGAGCCCGACAGAGCCCGACAGGGCCCAGTAGAGCCCGACAGAGCCCGACAGAGCCCGACAGAGCCCAGTAGAGCCCGACAGAGCCCGACAGGGCCCGACAGGGCCCAGTAGAGCCCGACAGAGCCCGACAGAGCCCGACAGAGCCCAGTAGAGCCCGACAGAGCCCGACAGAGCCCGACAGAGCCCGACAGGGCCCAGTAGAGCCCGACAGAGCCCGACAGGGCCCGACAGGGCCCAGTAGAGCCCGACAGAGCCCGACAGGGCCCGACAGAGCCCGACAGAGCCCGACAGAGCCCGACAGAGCCCGACAGAGCCCAGTAGAGCCCGACAGAGCCCGACAGAGCCCGACAGAGCCCGACAGGGCCCGACAGAGCAAGACAGAGCCCAACAAGGCCCGACAGAGCCCGACAGAGCCCGACAGGGCCCGACAGAGCCCGACAGAGCCCGACAGGGCCCAGTAGAGCCCGACAGAGCCCGACAGGGCCCAGTAGAGCCCGACAGAGCCCGACAGGGCCCGACAGGGCCCGACAGGGACCGACAGGGCCCAGTAGAGCCCGATAGAGCCCGACAGAGCCCGACAGAACCCGACAGGGCCCAGTAGAGCCCGACAGAGCCCGACAGAGCCCGACAGGGCCCGACAGAGCCCGACAGAGCCCGACAGAGCCCGACAGGGCCCGACAGGACCCAGTAGAGCCCGACAGAGCCCGACAGAGCCCGACAGAGCCCGACAGGGCCCGACAGGGCCCGACAGAGCCCGACAGAGCCCGACAGGGCCCGACAGGGCCCAGTAGAGCCCGACAGAGCCCGACAGGGCCCGACAGAGCCCGACAGAGCCCGACAGAGCCCGACAGAGCCCGACAGGGCCCAGTAGAGCCCGACAGAGCCCGACAGGGCCCGACAGAGCCCGACAGGGCCCGACAGAGCCCGACAGAGCCCGACAGGGCCCGACAGAGCCCGACAGGGCCCGACAGGGCCCGACAGAGCCCGACAGAGCCCGACAGGGCCCGACAGGGCCCGACAGGGCCCAGTAGAGCCCGACAGAGCCCGACAGGGCCCGACAGAGCCCGACAGAGCCCGACAGAGCCCGACAGGGCCCGACAGGGCCCAGTAGAGCCCGACAGAGCCCGACAGGGCCCGACAGGGCCCGACAGAGCCCGACAGAGCCCGACAGAGCCCGACAGGGCCCGACAGAGCCCGACAGAGCCCGACAGGGCCCAGTAGAGCCCAGTAGAGCCCGACAGAGCCCAGTAGAGCCCGACAGAGCCCGACAGGGCCCGACAGAGCCCGACAGGGCCCGACAGGGCCCGACAGGGCCCGACAGGGCCCGACAGAGCCGACAGAGCCCGACAGAGCCCGACAGAGCCCAGTAGAGTCCGACAGAGCCCGACAGAGCCCGACAGAGCCCTACAGGGCCCGACAGGGCCCGACAGGGCCCAGTAGAGCCCGACAGAGCCCGACAGAACCCGACAGAGCCCGACAGAGCCCGACAGGGCCCGACAGGGCCCAGTAGAGCCCGACAGAGCCCGACAGAGCCCGACAGGGCCCGACAGAGCCCGACAGAGCCCGACAGGGCCCGACAGAGCCCGACAGGGCCCGACAGGGCCCGACAGGGACCGACAGGGCCCGACAGGGACCGACAGAGCCCGAAAGAGCCCGACAGAACCCGACAGGGCCCAGTAGAGCCCGACAGAGCCCGACAGAGCCCGACAGAGCCCGACAGGGCCCGACAGAGCCCGACAGAGCCCGACAGAGCCCGACAGGGCCCGACAGGACCCAGTAGAGCCCGACAGAGCCCGACAGAGCCCGACAGAGCCCGACAGAGCCCGACAGGGCCCGACAGAGCCCGACAGAGCCCAGTAGAGCCCGACAGAGCCCGACAGGGCCCGACAGAGCCCGACAGAGCCCGACAGGGCCCAGTAGAGCCCGACAGAGCCCGACAGGGCCCGACAGAGCCCGACAGAGCCCGACAGAGCCCGACAGGGCCCAGTAGAGCCCGACAGAGCCCGACAGAGCCCGACAGAGCCCGACAGGGCCCGACAGAGCCCGACAGGGCCCGACAGAGCCCGACAGAGCCCGACAGAGTCCGACAGGGCCCGACAGGGCCCAGTAGAGCCCGACAGAGCCCGACAGGGCCCGACAGAGCCCGACAGGGCCCGACAGGGCCCGACAGAGCCCGACAGGGCCCGACAGGGCCCGACAGAGCCCGACAGAGCCCGACAGGGCCCAGTAGAGCCCAGTAGAGCCCGACAGAGCCCAGTAGAGCCCGACAGAGCCCGACAGGGCCCGACAGAGCCCGACAGAGCCCGACAGGGCCCGACAGGGCCCGACAGAGCCCGACAGAGCCCGACAGGGCCCGACAGAGCCCGACAGGGCCCGACAGGGCCCGACAGGGACCGACAGGGCCCAGTAGAGCCCGACAGAGCCCGACAGGGCCCGACAGAGCCCGACAGAGCCCGACAGAGCCCGACAGGGCCCGACAGAGCCCGACAGGGCCCGACAGGGCCCGACAGGGACCGACAGGGCCCAGTAGAGCCCGACAGAGCCCGACAGAGCCCGACAGAACCCGACAGGGCCCAGTAGAGCCCGACAGAGCCCGACAGAGCCCGACAGAGCCCGACAGAGCCCAGTAGAGCCCGACAGAGCCCGACAGAGCCCGACAGAGCCCGACAGGGCCCGACAGAGCAAGACAGAGCCCAACAAGGCCCGACAGAGCCCGACAGAGCCCGACAGGGCCCGACAGAGCCCGACAGAGCCCGACAGGGCCCAGTAGAGCCCGACAGAGCCCGACAGGGCCCAGTAGAGCCCGACAGAGCCCGACAGAGCCCGACAGGGCCCGACAGGGCCCGACAGGGACCGACAGGGCCCAGTAGAGCCCGATAGAGCCCGACAGAGCCCGACAGAACCCGACAGGGCCCAGTAGAGCCCGACAGAGCCCGACAGAGCCCGACAGGGCCCGACAGAGCCCGACAGAGCCCGACAGAGCCCGACAGGGCCCGACAGGACCCAGTAGAGCCCGACAGAGCCCGACAGAGCCCGACAGAGCCCGACAGGGCCCGACAGGGCCCGACAGAGCCCGACAGAGCCCGACAGGGCCCGACAGGGCCCAGTAGAGCCCGACAGAGCCCGACAGGGCCCGACAGAGCCCGACAGGGCCCGACAGAGCCCGACAGAGCCCGACAGGGCCCAGTAGAGCCCGACAGAGCCCGACAGGGCCCGACAGAGCCCGACAGGGCCCGACAGAGCCCGACAGAGCCCGACAGGGCCCGACAGAGCCCGACAGGGCCCGACAGGGCCCGACAGAGCCCGACAGAGCCCGACAGGGCCCGACAGGGCCCGACAGGGCCCAGTAGAGCCCGACAGAGCCCGACAGGGCCCGACAGAGCCCGACAGAGCCCGACAGAGCCCGACAGGGCCCGACAGGGCCCAGTAGAGCCCGACAGAGCCCGACAGGGCCCGACAGGGCCCGACAGAGCCCGACAGAGCCCGACAGAGCCCGACAGGGCCCGACAGAGCCCGACAGAGCCCGACAGGGCCCAGTAGAGCCCAGTAGAGCCCGACAGAGCCCAGTAGAGCCCGACAGAGCCCGACAGGGCCCGACAGAGCCCGACAGGGCCCGACAGGGCCCGACAGGGCCCGACAGGGCCCGACAGAGCCGACAGAGCCCGACAGAGCCCGACAGAGCCCAGTAGAGTCCGACAGAGCCCGACAGAGCCCGACAGAGCCCTACAGGGCCCGACAGGGCCCGACAGGGCCCAGTAGAGCCCGACAGAGCCCGACAGAACCCGACAGAGCCCGACAGAGCCCGACAGGGCCCGACAGGGCCCAGTAGAGCCCGACAGAGCCCGACAGAGCCCGACAGAACCCGACAGAGCCCGACAGAGCCCGACAGAGCCCGACAGGGCCCAGTAGAGCCCGACAGAGCCCGACAGAGCCCGACAGAGCCCAGTAGAGCCCGACAGAGCCCGACAGAGCCCGACAGAGCCCGACAGAGCCCGACAGAGCCCGACAGGGCCCAGTAGAGCCCGACAGAGCCCGACAGGGCCCGACAGAGCCCGACAGAGCCCGACAGAGCCCGACAGGGCCCGACAGAGCCCGACAGGGCCCGACAGAGCCCGACAGCGCCCGACAGGGCCCGACAGGGCCCGACAGGGCCCGACAGGGCCCGACAGAGCCCGACAGGGCCCGACAGGGCCCGACAGGGCCCAGTAGAGCCCGACAGAGCCCGACAGAGCCCGACAGAGCCCGACAGGTCCCGACAGAGCCCGACAGAGCCCGACAGAGCCCGACAGGGCCCGACAGGGCCCAGTAGAGCCCGACAGAGCCCGACAGAGCCCGACAGAGCCCGACAGAGCCCGACAGGGCCCGACAGAGCCCGACAGAGTCCGACAGGGCCCGACAGAGCCCGACAGAGCCCGACAGAGCCCGACAGAGCCCGACAGAGGCCGACAGGGCCCAGTAGAGCCCGACAGAGCCCGACAGATCCCGACAGAGCCCGACAGGGCCCGACAGGGCCCGACAGGGCCCGACAGAGCCCGACAGAGCCCGACAGAGGCCGACAGAGCCCGACGGAGCCCGACAGGGCCCGAAAGGGCCCGACAGAGCCCAGTAGAGCCCGACAGAGCCCGACAGAGCCCGACAGAGCCCGACAGAGCCCAGTAGAGTCCGACAGAGCCCGACAGAGCCCAACAGAGCCCGACAGGGCCCGACAGGGCCCGACAGGGCCCAGTAGAGCCCGACAGAGCCCGACAGAACCCGACAGAGCCCGACAGAGCCCGACAGGGCCCGACAGGGCCCAGTAGAGCCCGACAGAGCCCGACAGAGCCCGACAGAACCCGACAGAGCCCGACAGAGCCCGACAGAGCCCGACAGGGCCCGACAGAGCCCGACAGAGCCCGACAGAGCCCGACAGGGCCCAGTAGAGCCCGACAGAGCCCGACAGGGCCCAGTAGAGCCCAGTAGAGCCCGACAGAGCCCGACAGAGCCCGACAGAGCCCGACAGAGCCCGACAGAGACCAGTTGAGTCCGACAGAGCCCGACAGATCCCGACAGAGCCCGACAGGGCCCGACAGGGCCCAGTAGAGCCCGACAGAGCCCAGTAGAGCCCGACAGAGCCCGACAGAGCCCAGTAGATCCCGACAGAGCCCGACAGAGCCCGACAGAGCCCGACAGGGCCCGACAGGGCCCGACAGAGCCCGACAGAGCCCGACAGGGCCCGACAGGGCCCAGTAGAGCCCGACAGAGCCCGACAGAGCCCGACAGGGCCCAGTAGAGCCCAGTAGAGCCCGACAGAGCCCAGTAGAGCCCGACAGAGCCCGACAGGGCCCGACAGAGCCCGACAGGGCCCGACAGGGCCCGACAGAGCCCGACAGGGCCCGACAGGGCCCGACAGAGCCCGACAGGGCCCGACAGAGCCCGACAGAGCCCGACAGGGCCCAGTAGAGCCCGACAGAGCCCGACAGAGCCCGACAGAGCCCGACAGAGCCCAGTAGAGCCCGACAGAGCCCGACAGAGCCCGACAGAGCCCGACAGGGCCCGACAGAGCCCGACAGGGCCCAACAAGGCCCGACAGAGCCCGACAGAGCCCGACAGGGCCCAGTAGAGCCCGACAGAGCCCGACAGGGCCCAGTAGAGCCCGACAGAGCCCGACAGAGCCTGACAGAGCCCGACAGGGCCCGACAGAGCCCGACAGAGCCCGACAGAGCCCGACAGAGCCCGACAGGGCCCGACAGAGACCGACAGGGACCGACAGAGCCCGACAGGGCCCGACAGGGCCCGACAGGGACCGACAGGGCCCAGTAGAGCCCGACAGAGACCGACAGAGCCCGACAGAGCCCGACAGAGCCCGACAGGGCCCGACAGGGCCCGACAGAGCCCGACAGAGCCCGACAGAGCCCGACAGGGCCCAGTAGAGCCCGACAGAGCCCGACAGAGCCCGACAGGGCCCGACAGGGCCCGACAGAGCCCGACAGAGCCCGACAGGGCCCAGTAGAGCCCGACAGAGCCCGACAGGGCCCGTCAGAGCCCGACAGAGCCCGACAGAGCCCGACAGAGCCCGACAGGGCCCAGTAGAGCCCGACAGAGCCCGACAGAGCCCGACAGAGCCCGACAGGGCCCGACAGGGCCCGACAGAGCCCGACAGAGTCCGACAGGGCCCGACAGGGCCCAGTAGAGCCCAGTAGAGCCCGACAGAGCCCAGTAGAGCCCGACAGAGCCCGACAGGGCCCGACAGGGCCCGACAGGGCCCGACAGAGTCCGACAGGGCCCGACAGGGCCCGACAGGGCCCGACAGGGCCCGACAGGGCCCGACAGAGCCCGACAGAGCCCGACAGGGCCCGACAGAGCCCGACAGGGCCCGACAGGGCCCAACAGGGCCCGACAGGGACAGACAGGGCCCAGTAGAGCCCGACAGAGCCCGACAGAGCCCGACAGAACCCGACAGAACCCGACAGGGCCCAGTAGAGCCCGACAGAGCCCGACAGAGCCCGACAGAGCCCGACAGGGCCCGACAGGTCCCGACAGAGCCCGACAGAGCCCGACAGGGCCCGACAGGACCCAGTAGAGCCCGACAGAGCCCGACAGAGCCCGACAGAGCCCGACAGGGCCCAGTAGAGCCCGACAGGGCCCAGTAGAGCCCGACAGAGCCCGACAGAGCCCGACAGAGCCCGACAGGGCCCGACAGAGCCCGACAGAGCCCGACAGAGTCCGACAGGGTCCGACAGGGTCCGACAGGGCCCAGTAGAGCCCGACAGAGCCCGACAGGGCCCGACAGGGCCCGACAGAGCCCGACAGGGCCCGACAGAGCCCGAAAGAGCCCGACGGAGCCCGACAGAGCCCGACAGGGCCCGACAGAGCCCGACAGAGCCCGACAGGGCCCGACAGGGCCCGACAGGGCCCAGTAGAGCCCGACAGAGCCCGACAGGGCCCGACAGGGCCCGACAGAGCCCGACAGAGCCCGACACGGCCCGACAGAGCCCGACAGAGCCCGACAGGGCCCAGTAGAGCCCAGTAGAGCCCGACAGAGCCCAGTAGAGCCCGACAAATCCCGACAGGGCCCGACAGAGCCCGACAGGGCCCGACAGGGCCCGACAGGGCCCGACAGAGCCGACAGAGCCCGACAGAGCCCGACAGAGCCCAGTAGAGTCCGACAGAGCCCGACAGAGCCCGACAGAGCCCGACAGGGCCCGACAGGGCCCGACAGGGCCCAGTAGAGCCCGACAGAGCCCGACAGAACCCGACAGAGCCCGACAGAGCCCGACAGGGCCCGACAGGGCCCAGTAGAGCCCGACAGAGCCCGACAGAGCCCGACAGAACCCGACAGAGCCCGACAGAGCCCGACAGAGCCCGACAGGGCCCAGTAGAGCCCGACAGAGCCCGACAGAGCCCGACAGAGCCCAGTAGAGCCCGACAGAGCCCGACAGAGCCCGACAGAGCCCGACAGAGCCCGACAGAGCCCGACAGGGCCCAGTAGAGCCCGACAGAGCCCGACAGGGCCCGACAGAGCCCGACAGAGCCCGACAGAGCCCGACAGAGCCCGACAGGGCCCGACAGAGCCCGACAGGGCCCGACAGGGCCCGACAGAGCCCGACAGAGCCCGACAGGGCCCGACAGGGCCCAGTAGAGCCCGACAGAGCCCGACAGAACCCGACAGAGCCCGACAGAGCCCGACAGGGCCCGACAGGGCCCAGTAGAGCCCGACAGAGCCCGACAGAGCCCGACAGGGCCCGACAGAGCCCGACAGAGCCCGACAGGGCCCGACAGAGCCCGACAGGGCCCGACAGGGCCCGACAGGGACCGACAGGGCCCGACAGGGACCGACAGAGCCCGAAAGAGCCCGACAGAACCCGACAGGGCCCAGTAGAGCCCGACAGAGCCCGACAGAGCCCGACAGAGCCCGACAGGGCCCGACAGAGCCCGACAGAGCCCGACAGAGCCCGACAGGGCCCAGTAGAGCCCGACAGAGCCCGACAGAGCCCGACAGAGCCCGACAGGGCCCGACAGAGCCCGACAGGGCCCGACAGAGCCCGACAGAGCCCGACAGAGTCCGACAGGGCCCGACAGGGCCCAGTAGAGCCCGACAGAGCCCGACAGGGCCCGACAGAGCCCGACAGGGCCCGACAGGGCCCGACAGAGCCCGACAGAGCCCGACAGGGCCCAGTAGAGCCCAGTAGAGCCCGACAGAGCCCAGTAGAGCCCGACAGAGCCCGACAGGGCCCGACAGAGCCCGACAGAGCCCGACAGGGCCCGACAGGGCCCGACAGAGCCCGACAGAGCCCGACAGGGCCCGACAGAGCCCGACAGGGCCCGACAGGGCCCGACAGGGACCGACAGGGCCCAGTAGAGCCCGACAGAGCCCGACAGGGCCCAACAGAGCCCGACAGAGCCCGACAGAGCCCGACAGGGCCCGACAGAGCCCGACAGGGCCCGACAGGGCCCGACAGGGACCGACAGGGCCCAGTAGAGCCCGACAGAGCCCGACAGAGCCCGACAGAACCCGACAGGGCCCAGTAGAGCCCGACAGAGCCCGACAGAGCCCGACAGAGCCCGACAGAGCCCAGTAGAGCCCGACAGAGCCCGACAGAGCCCGACAGAGCCCGACAGGGCCCGACAGAGCAAGACAGAGCCCAACAATGCCCGACAGAGCCCGACAGAGCCCGACAGGGCCCGACAGAGCCCGACAGAGCCCGACAGGGCCCAGTAGAGCCCGACAGAGCCCGACAGGGCCCAGTAGAGCCCGACAGAGCCCGACAGAGCCCGACAGGGCCCGACAGGGCCCGACAGGGACCGACAGGGCCCAGTAGAGCCCGATAGAGCCCGACAGAGCCCGACAGAACCCGACAGGGGCCAGTAGAGCCCGACAGAGCCCGACAGAGCCCGACAGGGCCCGACAGAGCCCGACAGAGCCCGACAGAGCCCGACAGGGCCCGACAGGACCCAGTAGAGCCCGACAGAGCCCGACAGAGCCCGACAGAGCCCGACAGGGCCCGACAGGGCCCGACAGAGCCCGACAGAGCCCGACAGGGCCCGACAGGGCCCAGTAGAGCCCGACAGAGCCCGACAGGGCCCGACAGAGCCCGACAGAGCCCGACAGAGCCCGACAGAGCCCGACAGGGCCCAGTAGAGCCCGACAGAGCCCGACAGGGCCCGACAGAGCCCGACAGGGCCCGACAGAGCCCGACAGAGCCCGACAGGGCCCGACAGAGCCCGACAGGGCCCGACAGGGCCCGACAGAGCCCGACAGAGCCCGACAGGGCCCGACAGGGCCCGACAGGGCCCAGTAGAGCCCGACAGAGCCCGACAGGGCCCGACAGAGCCCGACAGAGCCCGACAGAGCCCGACAGGGCCCGACAGGGCCCAGTAGAGCCCGACAGAGCCCGACAGGGCCCGACAGGGCCCGACAGAGCCCGACAGAGCCCGACAGAGCCCGACAGGGCCCGACAGAGCCCGACAGAGCCCGACAGGGCCCAGTAGAGCCCAGTAGAGCCCGACAGAGCCCAGTAGAGCCCGACAGAGCCCGACAGGGCCCGACAGAGCCCGACAGGGCCCGACAGGGCCCGACAGGGCCCGACAGGGCCCGACAGAGCCGACAGAGCCCGACAGAGCCCGACAGAGCCCAGTAGAGTCCGACAGAGCCCGACAGAGCCCGACAGAGCCCTACAGGGCCCGACAGGGCCCGACAGGGCCCAGTAGAGCCCGACAGAGCCCGACAGAACCCGACAGAGCCCGACAGAGCCCGACAGGGCCCGACAGGGCCCAGTAGAGCCCGACAGAGCCCGACAGAGCCCGACAGAACCCGACAGAGCCCGACAGAGCCCGACAGAGCCCGACAGGGCCCAGTAGAGCCCGACAGAGCCCGACAGAGCCCGACAGAGCCCAGTAGAGCCCGACAGAGCCCGACAGAGCCCGACAGAGCCCGACAGAGCCCGACAGAGCCCGACAGGGCCCAGTAGAGCCCGACAGAGCCCGACAGGGCCCGACAGAGCCCGACAGAGCCCGACAGAGCCCGACAGGGCCCGACAGAGCCCGACAGGGCCCGACAGAGCCCGACAGCGCCCGACAGGGCCCGACAGGGCCCGACAGGGCCCGACAGGGCCCGACAGAGCCCGACAGGGCCCGACAGGGCCCGACAGGGCCCAGTAGAGCCCGACAGAGCCCGACAGAGCCCGACAGAGCCCGACAGGTCCCGACAGAGCCCGACAGAGCCCGACAGAGCCCGACAGGGCCCGACAGGGCCCAGTAGAGCCCGACAGAGCCCGACAGAGCCCGACAGAGCCCGACAGAGCCCGACAGAGCCCGACAGGGCCCGACAGAGCCCGACAGAGTCCGACAGGGCCCGACAGAGCCCGACAGAGCCCGACAGAGCCCGACAGAGCCCGACAGAGGCCGACAGGGCCCAGTAGAGCCCGACAGAGCCCGACAGATCCCGACAGAGCCCGACAGGGCCCGACAGGGCCCGACAGGGCCCGACAGAGCCCGACAGAGCCCGACAGAGGCCGACAGAGCCCGACGGAGCCCGACAGGGCCCGACAGGGCCCGACAGAGCCCAGTAGAGCCCGACAGAGCCCGACAGAGCCCGACAGAGCCCGACAGAGCCCAGTAGAGTCCGACAGAGCCCGACAGAGCCCAACAGAGCCCGACAGGGCCCGACAGGGCCCGACAGGGCCCAGTAGAGCCCGACAGAGCCCGACAGAACCCGACAGAGCCCGACAGAGCCCGACAGGGCCCGACAGGGCCCAGTAGAGCCCGACAGAGCCCGACAGAGCCCGACAGAACCCGACAGAGCCCGACAGAGCCCGACAGAGCCCGACAGGGCCCGACAGAGCCCGACAGAGCCCGACAGAGCCCGACAGGGCCCAGTAGAGCCCGACAGAGCCCGACAGGGCCCAGTAGAGCCCAGTAGAGCCCGACAGAGCCCGACAGAGCCCGACAGAGCCCGACAGAGCCCGACAGAGACCAGTTGAGTCCGACAGAGCCCGACAGATCCCGACAGAGCCCGACAGGGCCCGACAGGGCCCAGTAGAGCCCGACAGAGCCCAGTAGAGCCCGACAGAGCCCGACAGAGCCCAGTAGATCCCGACAGAGCCCGACAGAGCCCGACAGAGCCCGACAGGGCCCGACAGGGCCCGACAGAGCCCGACAGAGCCCGACAGGGCCCGACAGGGCCCAGTAGAGCCCGACAGAGCCCGACAGAGCCCGACAGGGCCCAGTAGAGCCCAGTAGAGCCCGACAGAGCCCAGTAGAGCCCGACAGAGCCCGACAGGGCCCGACAGAGCCCGACAGGGCCCGACAGGGCCCGACAGAGCCCGACAGGGCCCGACAGAGCCCGACAGAGCCCGACAGGGCCCGACAGAGCCCGACAGAGCCCGACAGGGCCCAGTAGAGCCCGACAGAGCCCGACAGAGCCCGACAGAGCCCGACAGAGCCCAGTAGAGCCCGACAGAGCCCGACAGAGCCCGACAGAGCCCGACAGGGCCCGACAGAGCCCGACAGGGCCCAACAAGGCCCGACAGAGCCCGACAGAGCCCGACAGGGCCCAGTAGAGCCCGACAGAGCCCGACAGGGCCCAGTAGAGCCCGACAGAGCCCGACAGAGCCTGACAGAGCCCGACAGGGCCCGACAGAGCCCGACAGAGCCCGACAGAGCCCGACAGAGCCCGACAGGGCCCGACAGGGCCCGACAGGGACCGACAGAGCCCGACAGGGCCCGACAGGGCCCGACAGGGACCGACAGGGCCCAGTAGAGCCCGACAGAGACCGACAGAGCCCGACAGAGCCCGACAGAGCCCGACAGGGCCCGACAGGGCCCGACAGAGCCCGACAGAGCCCGACAGAGCCCGACAGGGCCCAGTAGAGCCCGACAGAGCCCGACAGAGCCCGACAGGGCCCGACAGGGCCCGACAGAGCCCGACAGAGCCCGACAGGGCCCAGTAGAGCCCGACAGAGCCCGACAGGGCCCGTCAGAGCCCGACAGAGCCCGACAGAGCCCGACAGAGCCCGACAGGGCCCAGTAGAGCCCGACAGAGCCCGACAGAGCCCGACAGAGCCCGACAGGGCCCGACAGGGCCCGACAGAGCCCGACAGAGTCCGACAGGGCCCGACAGGGCCCAGTAGAGCCCAGTAGAGCCCGACAGAGCCCAGTAGAGCCCGACAGAGCCCGACAGGGCCCGACAGGGCCCGACAGGGCCCGACAGAGTCCGACAGGGCCCGACAGGGCCCGACAGGGCCCGACAGGGCCCGACAGGGCCCGACAGAGCCCGACAGGGCCCGACAGAGCCCGACAGAGCCCGACAGGGCCCAACAGGGCCCGACAGGGACAGACAGGGCCCAGTAGAGCCCGACAGAGCCCGACAGAGCCCGACAGAACCCGACAGAACCCGACAGGGCCCAGTAGAGCCCGACAGAGCCCGACAGAGCCCGACAGAGCCCGACAGGGCCCGACAGGTCCCGACAGAGCCCGACAGAGCCCGACAGGGCCCGACAGGACCCAGTAGAGCCCGACAGAGCCCGACAGAGCCCGACAGAGCCCGACAGGGCCCAGTAGAGCCCGACAGGGCCCAGTAGAGCCCGACAGAGCCCGACAGAGCCCGACAGAGCCCGACAGGGCCCGACAGAGCCCGACAGAGCCCGACAGAGTCCGACAGGGTCCGACAGGGTCCGACAGGGCCCAGTAGAGCCCGACAGAGCCCGACAGGGCCCGACAGGGCCCGACAGAGCCCGACAGGGCCCGACAGAGCCCGACAGAGCCCGACGGAGCCCGACAGAGCCCGACAGGGCCCGACAGAGCCCGACAGAGCCCGACAGAGCCCGACAGGGCCCGACAGGGCCCAGTAGAGCCCGACAGAGCCCGACAGGGCCCGACAGGGCCCGACAGAGCCCGACAGAGCCCGACACGGCCCGACAGAGCCCGACAGAGCCCGACAGGGCCCAGTAGAGCCCAGTAGAGCCCGACAGAGCCCAGTAGAGCCCGACAAATCCCGACAGGGCCCGACAGAGCCCGACAGGGCCCGACAGGGCCCGACAGGGCCCGACAGAGCCGACAGAGCCCGACAGAGCCCGACAGAGCCCAGTAGAGTCCGACAGAGCCCGACAGAGCCCGACAGAGCCCGACAGGGCCCGACAGGGCCCGACAGGGCCCAGTAGAGCCCGACAGAGCCCGACAGAACCCGACAGAGCCCGACAGAGCCCGACAGGGCCCGACAGGGCCCAGTAGAGCCCGACAGAGCCCGACAGAGCCCGACAGAACCCGACAGAGCCCGACAGAGCCCGACAGAGCCCGACAGGGCCCAGTAGAGCCCGACAGAGCCCGACAGAGCCCGACAGAGCCCAGTAGAGCCCGACAGAGCCCGACAGAGCCCGACAGAGCCCGACAGAGCCCGACAGAGCCCGACAGGGCCCAGTAGAGCCCGACAGAGCCCGACAGGGCCCGACAGAGCCCGACAGAGCCCGACAGAGCCCGACAGAGCCCGACAGGGCCCGACAGAGCCCGACAGGGCCCGACAGGGCCCGACAGAGCCCGACAGAGCCCGACAGAGCCCGACAGGGCCCGACAGGGCCCGACAGGGCCCGACAGAGCCCGACAGGGACCAGTAGAGCCCGACAGAGCCCGACAGAGCCCGACAGAGCCCGACAGAGCCCGACAGGTCCCGACAGAGCCCGACAGAGCCCGACAGGGCCCGACAGGGCCCAGTAGAGCCCAACAGAGCCCGACAGGGCCCGACAGAGCCCGACAGAGCCCGACAGGGCCCAGTAGAGCCCGACAGAGCCCGACAGGGCCCGACAGAGCCCGACAGGGCCCGACAGGGCCCGACAGAGCCCGACAGAGTCCGACAGGGCCCGACAGAGCCCGACAGAGCCCGACAGAGCCCGACAGGGCCCGACAGAGCCCAGTAGAGCCCGACAGAGCCCGACAGAGCCCGACAGAGCCCGACAGAGCCCAGAAGAGTCCGACAGAGCCCGACAGAGCCCGACAGAGCCCGACAGAGCCCGACAGGGCCCGACAGGGCCCAGTAGAGCCCGACAGAGCCCGACAGAGCCCGACAGGGCCCGACAGGGCCCAGTAGAGCCCGACAGAGCCCGACAGAGCCCGACAGAACCCGACAGAGCCCGACAGAGCCCGACAGAGCCCGACAGGGCCCGACAGGGCCCGACAGAGCCCGACAGAGCCCGACAGAGCCCGACAGGGCCCAGTAGAGCCCGACAGAGCCCGACAGGGCCCAGTAGAGCCCAGTAGAGCCCGACAGAGCCCGACAGAGCCCGACAGAGCCCGACAGAGCCCGACAGAGAACAGTTGAGTCCGACAGAGCCCGACAGATCCCGACAGAGCCCGACAGGGCCCGACAGGGCCCAGTAGAGCCCGACAGAGCCCAGTAGAGCCCGACAGAGCCCGACAGAGCCCAGTAGATCCCGACAGAGCCCGACAGAGCCCGACAGAGCCCGACAGGGCCCGACAGAGCCCGACAGAGCCCGACAGGGCCCGACAGGGCCCGACAGAGCCCAGTAGAGCCCGACAGAGCCCGACAGAGCCCGACAGAGCCCGACAGGGCCCAGTAGAGCCCAGTAGAGCCCGACAGAGCCCAGTAGAGCCCGACAGAGCCCGACAGGGCCCGACAGAGCCCGACAGGGCCCGACAGGGCCCGACAGAGCCCGACAGAGCCCGACAGGGCCCGACAGAGCCCGACAGAGCCCGACAGAGCCCGACAGGGCCCGACAGAGCCCGACAGAGCCCGACAGGGCCCAGTAGAGCCCGACAGAGCCCGACAGAGCCCGACAGAGCCCGACAGAGCCCAGTAGAGCCCGACAGAGCCCGACAGAGCCCGACAGAGCCCGACAGGGCCCGACAGAGCCCGACAGGGCCCAACAAGGCCCGACAGAGCCCGACAGAGCCCGACAGGGCCCAGTAGAGCCCGACAGAGCCCGACAGGGCCCAGTAGAGCCCGACAGAGCCCGACAGAGCCTGACAGAGCCCGACAGGGCCCGACAGAGCCCGACAGAGCCCGACAGAGCCCGACAGTGCCCAGTAGAGCCCGACAGAGCCTGACAGGGCCCGACAGAGCCCGACAGGGACCGACAGAGCCCGACAGGGCCCGACAGGGCCCGACAGGGACCGACAGGGCCCAGTAGAGCCCGACAGAGACCGACAGAGACCGACAGAGCCCGACAGAGCCCGACAGAGCCCAGTAGAGCCCGACAGAGCCCGACAGGGCCCGACAGAGCCCGACAGGGACCGACAGAGCCCGACAGGGCCCGACAGGGCCCGACAGGGCCCGACAGGGCCCAGTAGAGCCCGACAGAGACCGACAGAGCCCGACAGGGCCCGACAGAGCCCGACAGAGCCCGACAGGGCCCAGTAGAGCCCGACAGAGCCCGACAGAGCCCGACAGGGCCCGACAGGGCCCGACAGAGCCCGACAGATCCCGACAGGGCCCAGTAGAGCCCGACATAGCCCGACAGGGCCCGACAGAGCCCGACAGAGCCCGACAGAGCCCGACAGAGCCCGACAGGGCCCAGTAGAGCCCGACAGAGCCCGACAGAGCCCGACAGAGCCCGACAGGGCCCGACAGGGCCCGACAGAGCCCGACAGAGTCCGACAGGGCCCGACAGGGCCCAGTAGAGCCCGACAGAGCCCGACAGGGCCCGACAGAGCCCGACAGGGCCCGACAGGGCCCGACAGAGCCCGACAGGGCCCGACAGAGCCCGACAGAGCCCGACAGGGCCCAGTAGAGCCCAGTAGAGCCCGACAGAGCCCAGTAGAGCCCGACAGAGCCCGACAGGGCCCGACAGGGCCCGACAGGGCCCGACAGAGCCCGACAGGGCCCGACAGGGCCCGACAGGGCCCGACAGGGACCGACAGGGCCCGACAGAGCCCGACAGAGCCCGACAGGGCCCGACAGAGCCCGACAGAGCCCGACAGAGCCCGACAGGGCCCAGTAGAGCCCGACAGAGCCCGACAGAGCCCGACAGAACCCGACAGGGCCCAGTAGAGCCCGACAGAGCCCGACAGAGCCCGACAGAGCCCAGTAGAGCCCGACAGAGCCCGACAGAGCCCGACAGAGCCCGACAGGGCCCGACAGAGCCCGACAGAGCCCAACAAGGCCCGACAGAGCCCGACAGAGCCCGACAGGGCCCGACAGAGCCCGACAGAGCCCGACAGGGCCCAGTAGAGCCCGACAGAGCCCGACAGGGCCCAGTAGAGCCCGACAGAGCCCGGCAGAGCCCGACAGAGCCCGACAGGGCCCGACAGAGCCCAACAGGGCCCAACAGGGCCCGACAGGGACAGACAGGGCCCAGTAGAGCCCGACAGAGCCCGACAGAGCCCGACAGAACCCGACAGAACCCGACAGGGCCCAGTAGAGCCCGACAGAGCCCGACAGAGCCCGACAGAGCCCGACAGGGCCCGACAGGGCCCGACAGAGCCCGACAGAGCCCGACAGAGCCCGACAGGGCCCGACAGGACCCAGTAGAGCCCGACAGAGCCCGACAGAGCCCGACAGAGCCCGACAGGGCCCAGTAGAGCCCGACAGGGCCCAGTAGAGCCCGACAGAGCCCGACAGAGCCCGACAGAGCCCGACAGGGCCCGACAGAGCCCGACAGAGCCCGACAGAGTCCGACAGGGTCCGACAGGGCCCAGTAGAGCCCGACAGAGCCCGACAGGGCCCGACAGAGCGCGACAGGGCCCGACAGGGCCCGACAGAGCCCGACAGGGCCCGACAGAGCCCGACAGAGCCCGACAGGGCCCGACAGAGCCCGACAGGGCCCGACAGAGCCCGACAGGGACCGACAGGGACCAGTAGAGCCCGACAGAGCCCGACAGAGCCCGACAGAGCCCGACAGAGCCCAGTAGAGCCCGACAGAGCCCGACAGAGCCCGACAGAGCCCGACAGGGCCCGACAGGGCCCGACAGAGCCCAACAAGGCCCGACAGAGCCCGACAGAGGCCGACAGGGCCCGACAGAGCCCGACAGGGCCCAGTAGAGCCCGACAGAGCCCGACAGGGCCCAGTAGAGCCCGACAGAGCCCGACAGAGCCCGACAGAGCCCGACAGAGCCCGACAGGGCCCGACAGGGCCCGACAGGGACCGACAGAGCCCGACAGGGCCCGACAGGGCCCGACAGGCACCGACAGGGCCCAGTAGAGCCCGACAGAGCCCGACAGAGCCCGACAGAGCCCGACAGGGCCCGACAGGGCCCAGTAGAGCCCGACAGAGCCCGACAGGGCCCGACAGAGCCCGACAGAGCCCGACAGAGCCCGACAGGGCCCAGTAGAGCCCGACAGAGCCCGACAGAGCCCGACAGAGGCCGACAGGGCCCGACAGAGCCCGACAGAGCCCGACAGAGTCCGACAGGGCCCGACAGAGCCCGACAGGGCCCGACAGAACCCGACAGAGCCCGACAGAGCCCGACAGAGCCCGACAGGGCCCGACAGGGCCCGACAGAGCCCAGTAGAGCCCGACAGAGCCCGACAGAGCCCGACAGAGCCCGACAGAGCCCGACAGAGCCCAGTAGAGTCCGACAGAGCCCGACAGAGCCCGACAGAGCCCGACAGAGCCCGACAGGGCCCGACAGGGCCCAGTAGAGCCCGACAGAGCCCGACAGGGCCCGACAGAGCCCGACAGGGACCGACAGAGCCCGACAGGGCCCGACAGGGCCCGACAGGGACCGACAGGGCCCAGTAGAGCCCGACAGAGACCGACAGAGCCCGACAGGGCCCGACAGAGCCCGACAGAGCCCGACAGGGCCCAGTAGAGCCCGACAGAGCCCGACAGAGCCCGACAGGGCCCGACAGGGCCCGACAGAGCCCGACAGAGCCCGACAGGGCCCAGTAGAGCCCGACATAGCCCGACAGGGCCCGACAGAGCCCGACAGAGCCCGACAGAGCCCGACAGAGCCCGACAGGGCCCAGTAGAGCCCGACAGAGCCCGACAGAGCCCGACAGAGCCCGACAGGGCCCGACAGGGCCCGACAGAGCCCGACAGAGTCCGACAGGGCCCGACAGGGCCCAGTAGAGCCCGACAGAGCCCGACAGGGCCCGACAGAGCCCGACAGGGCCCGACAGGGCCCGACAGAGCCCGACAGGGCCCGACAGAGCCCGACAGAGCCCGACAGGGCCCAGTAGAGCCCAGTAGAGCCCGACAGAGCCCAGTAGAGCCCGACAGAGCCCGACAGGGCCCGACAGGGCCCGACAGGGCCCGACAGAGCCCGACAGGGCCCGACAGGGCCCGACAGGGCCCGACAGGGACCGACAGGGCCCGACAGAGCCCGACAGAGCCCGACAGGGCCCGACAGAGCCCGACAGAGCCCGACAGAGCCCGACAGGGCCCAGTAGAGCCCGACAGAGCCCGACAGAGCCCGACAGAACCCGACAGGGCCCAGTAGAGCCCGACAGAGCCCGACAGAGCCCGACAGAGCCCAGTAGAGCCCGACAGAGCCCGACAGAGCCCGACAGAGCCCGACAGGGCCCGACAGAGCCCGACAGAGCCCAACAAGGCCCGACAGAGCCCGACAGAGCCCGACAGGGCCCGACAGAGCCCGACAGAGCCCGACAGGGCCCAGTAGAGCCCGACAGAGCCCGACAGGGCCCAGTAGAGCCCGACAGAGCCCGGCAGAGCCCGACAGAGCCCGACAGGGCCCGACAGAGCCCAACAGGGCCCAACAGGGCCCGACAGGGACAGACAGGGCCCAGTAGAGCCCGACAGAGCCCGACAGAGCCCGACAGAACCCGACAGAACCCGACAGGGCCCAGTAGAGCCCGACAGAGCCCGACAGAGCCCGACAGAGCCCGACAGGGCCCGACAGGGCCCGACAGAGCCCGACAGAGCCCGACAGAGCCCGACAGGGCCCGACAGGACCCAGTAGAGCCCGACAGAGCCCGACAGAGCCCGACAGAGCCCGACAGGGCCCAGTAGAGCCCGACAGGGCCCAGTAGAGCCCGACAGAGCCCGACAGAGCCCGACAGAGCCCGACAGGGCCCGACAGAGCCCGACAGAGCCCGACAGAGTCCGACAGGGTCCGACAGGGCCCAGTAGAGCCCGACAGAGCCCGACAGGGCCCGACAGAGCGCGACAGGGCCCGACAGGGCCCGACAGAGCCCGACAGGGCCCGACAGAGCCCGACAGAGCCCGACAGGGCCCGACAGAGCCCGACAGGGCCCGACAGAGCCCGACAGGGACCGACAGGGACCAGTAGAGCCCGACAGAGCCCGACAGAGCCCGACAGAGCCCGACAGAGCCCAGTAGAGCCCGACAGAGCCCGACAGAGCCCGACAGAGCCCGACAGGGCCCGACAGGGCCCGACAGAGCCCAACAAGGCCCGACAGAGCCCGACAGAGGCCGACAGGGCCCGACAGAGCCCGACAGGGCCCAGTAGAGCCCGACAGAGCCCGACAGGGCCCAGTAGAGCCCGACAGAGCCCGACAGAGCCCGACAGAGCCCGACAGAGCCCGACAGGGCCCGACAGGGCCCGACAGGGACCGACAGAGCCCGACAGGGCCCGACAGGGCCCGACAGGCACCGACAGGGCCCAGTAGAGCCCGACAGAGCCCGACAGAGCCCGACAGAGCCCGACAGGGCCCGACAGGGCCCAGTAGAGCCCGACAGAGCCCGACAGGGCCCGACAGAGCCCGACAGAGCCCGACAGAGCCCGACAGGGCCCAGTAGAGCCCGACAGAGCCCGACAGAGCCCGACAGAGGCCGACAGGGCCCGACAGAGCCCGACAGAGCCCGACAGAGTCCGACAGGGCCCGACAGAGCCCGACAGGGCCCGACAGAACCCGACAGAGCCCGACAGAGCCCGACAGAGCCCGACAGGGCCCGACAGGGCCCGACAGAGCCCAGTAGAGCCCGACAGAGCCCGACAGAGCCCGACAGAGCCCGACAGAGCCCGACAGAGCCCAGTAGAGTCCGACAGAGCCCGACAGAGCCCGACAGAGCCCGACAGAGCCCGACAGGGCCCGACAGGGCCCAGTAGAGCCCGACAGAGCCCGACAGAACCCGACAGAGCCCGACAGAGCCCGACAGGGCCCGACAGGGCCCAGTAGAGCCCGACAGAGCCCGACAGAGCCCGACAGAACCCGACAGAGCCCGACAGAGCCCGACAGAGCCCGACAGGGCCCGACAGGGCCCGACAGAGCCCGACAGAGCCCGACAGGGCCCAGTAGAGCCCGACAGAGCCCGACAGAGCCCAGTAGAGCCCAGTAGAGCCCGACAGAGCCCAACAGAGCCCGACAGAGCCCGACAGAACCCGACAGAGCCCGACAGAGACCATTTGAGTCCGACAGAGCCCGACAGATCCCGACAGAGCCCGACAGGGCCCGACAGGGCCCAGTAGAGCCCGACAGAGCCCGACAGAGCCCGACAGAGCCCGACAGAGCCCAGTAGATCCCGACAGAGCCCGACAGAGCCCGACAGAGCCCGACAGAGCCCGACAGGGCCCGACAGAGCCCGACAGAGCCCGACAGGGCCCGACAGGGCCCGACAGAGCCCAGTAGAGCCCGACAGAGCCCGACAGAGCCCGACAGAGCCCGACAGAGCCCGACAGGGCCCAGTAGAGCCCAGTAGAGCCCGACAGAGCCCAGTAGAGCCCGACAGAGCCCGACAGGGCCCGACAGAGCCCGACAGGGCCCGACAGAGTCCGACAGGGCCCGACAGAGCCCGACAGGGCCCGACAGAACCCGACAGAGCCCGACAGAGCCCGACAGAGCCCGACAGGGCCCGACAGGGCCCGACAGAGCCCAGTAGAGCCCGACAGAGCCCGACAGAGCCCGACAGAGCCCGACAGAGCCCAGTAGAGTCCGACAGAGCCCGACAGAGCCCGACAGAGCCCGACAGGGCCCGACAGGGCCCGACAGGGCCCGACAGGGCCCAGTAGAGCCCGACAGAGCCCGACAGAACCCGACAGAGCCCGACAGAGCCCGACAGGGCCCGACAGGGCCCAGTAGAGCCCGACAGAGCCCGACAGAGCCCGACAGAACCCGACAGAGCCCGACAGAGCCCGACAGAGCCCGACAGGGCCCAGTAGAGCCCGACAGAGCCCGACAGAGCCCAGTAGAGCCCAGTAGAGCCCGACAGAGCCCGACAGAGCCCGACAGGGCCCAGTAGAGCCCGACAGGGCCCGACAGAGCCCGACAGAGCCCGACAGGGCCCAGTAGAGCCCGACAGAGCCCGACAGAGCCCAGTAGAGCCCAGTAGAGCCCGACAGAGCCCAACAGAGCCCGACAGAGCCCGACAGAACCCGACAGAGCCCGACAGAGACCAGTTGAGTCCGACAGAGCCCGACAGATCCCGACAGAGCCCGACAGGGCCCGACAGGGCCCAGTAGAGCCCGACAGAGCCCGACAGAGCCCGACAGAGCCCGACAGAGCCCAGTAGATCCCGACAGAGCCCGACAGAGCCCGACAGAGCCCGACAGGGCCCGACAGGGCCCGACAGAGCCCGACAGAGCCCAGTAGAGCCCGACAGAGCCCGACAGGGCCCAGTAGAGCCCAGTAGAGCCCGACAGAGCCCAGTAGAGCCCGACAGAGCCCGACAGGGCCCAGTAGAGCCCAGTAGAGCCCGACAGAGCCCAGTAGAGCCCGACAGAGCCCGACAGGGCCCGACAGAGCCCGACAGGGCCCGACAGAGCCCGACAGAGCCCGACAGGGCCCGACAGAGCCCGACAGAGCCCGACAGAGCCCGACAGGGCCCGACAGAGCCCGACAGAGCCCGACAGGGCCCAGTAGAGCCCGACAGAGCCTGACAGAGCCCGACAGAGCCCGACAGAGCCCAGTAGAGCCCGACAGAGCCCGACAGAGCCCGACAGAGCCCGACAGGGCCCGACAGAGCCCGACAGAGCCCAACAAGGCCCGACAGAGCCCGACAGAGCCCGACAGGGCCCGACAGAGATCGACAGAGCCCGACAGAGCCCGACAGGGCCCAGTAGAGCCCGACAGAGCCCGACAGGGCCCAGTAGAGCCCGACAGAGCCCGACAGAGCCCGACAGAGCCCGACAGGGCCCGACAGAGCCCGACAGAGCCCGACAGAGCCCGACAGGGCCCAGTAGAGCCCGACAGAGCCCGACAGGGCCCGACAGAGCCCGACAGAGCCCGACAGAGCCCGACAGGGCCCGACAGAGCCCGACAGGGCCCGACAGGGCCCGACAGGGACCGACAGGGCCCAGTAGAGCCCGACAGAGCCCGACAGAGCCCGACAGAACCCGACAGGGCCCAGTAGAGCCCGACAGAGCCCGACAGAGCCCGACAGGGCCCGACAGAGCCCGACAGAGCCCGACAGAGCCCGACAGGGCCCGACAGGACCCAGTAGAGCCCGACAGAGCCCGACAGAGCCCGACAGAGCCCGACAGGGCCCTACAGGGCCCGACAGAGCCCGACGGAGCCCGACAGGGCCCAGTAGAGCCCGACAGAGCCCGACAGGGCCCGACAGAGCCCGACAGGGCCCGACAGAGCCCGACAGAGCCCGACAGGGCCCGACAGGGACCGACAGAGCCCGACAGGGCCCGACAGAGCCCGACAGGGCCCAGTAGAGCCCAGTAGAGCCCGACAGAGCCCAGTAGAGCCCGACAGAGCCCAACAGGGCCCGACAGAGCCCGACAGGGCCCGACAGGGCCCGACAGAGCCCGACAGGGCCCGACAGGGCCCGACAGAGCCCGACACGGCCCGACAGGGCCCGACAGAGCCCGACAGAGCCCGACAGGGCCCAGTAGAGCCCGACAGAGCCCGACAGAGCCCGACAGAGCCCAGTAGAGCCCGACAGAGCCCGACAGAGCCCGACAGAGCCCGACAGGGCCCGACAGAGCCCGACAGGGCCCGACAGGGACCGACAGGGCCCAGTAGAGCCCGACAGAGCCCGACAGAGCCCGACAGAACCCGACAGGGCCCAGTAGAGCCCGACAGAGCCCGACAGAGCCCGACAGAGCCCGACAGGGCCCGACAGGGCCCGACAGAGCCCGACAGAGCCCGACAGGGCCCGACAGGACCCAGTAGAGCCCGACAGAGCCCGACAGAGCCCGACAGAGCCCGACAGGGCCCGACATAGCCCGACAGAGCCCGACAGAGCCCGACAGGGCCCAGTAGAGCCCGACAGAGCCCGACAGGGCCCGACAGAGCCCGACAGAGCCCGACAGAGCCCGACAGAGCCCGACAGGGCCCAGTAGAGCCCGACAGAGCCCGACAGAGCCCGACAGGGCCCGACAGAGCCCGACAGAGCCCGACAGAGCCCGACAGGGCCCGACAGAGCCCGACAGAGCCCGACAGGGCCCAGTAGAGCCCGACAGAGCCCGACAGAGTCCGACAGGGCCCGACAGGGCCCAGTAGAGCCCGACAGAGCCCGACAGGGCCCGACAGAGCCCGACAGAGCCCGACAGGGCCCGACAGAGCCCGACAGAGCCCGACAGAGCCCGACAGGGCCCAGTAGAGCCCGACAGAGCCCAGTAGAGCCCGACAGAGCCCGACAGGGCCCGACAGAGCCCGACAGGGCCCGACAGGGCCCGACAGAGCCCGACAGGGCCCGACAGAGCCCGACAGAGCCCGACAGGGCCCGACAGAGCCCGACAGAGCCCGACAGGGCCCAGTAGAGCCCGACAGAGCCCGACAGAGCCCGACAGAGCCCAGTAGAGCCCGACAGAGCCCGACAGAGCCCGACAGAGCCCGACAGAGCCCGACAGAGCCCGACAGGGCCCGACAGAGCCCGACAGAGCCCGACAGGGCCCAGTAGAGCCCGACAGGGCCCAGTAGAGCCCGACAGAGCCCGACAGAGCCCGACAGAGCCCGACAGGGCCCAGTAGAGCCCGACAGAGCCCGACAGGGCCCGACAGAGCCCGACAGGGCCCGACAGAGCCCGACAGGGCCCGACAGAGCCCGACAGGGCCCGACAGGGCCCGACAGGGACCGACAGGGACCGACAGGGCCCAGTAGAGCCCGACAGAGCCCGACAGAGCCCGACAGAACCCGACAGGGCCCAGTAGAGCCCGACAGAGCCCGACAGAGCCCGACAGAGCCCGACAGGGCCCGACAGAGCCCGACAGAGCCCGACAGAGCCCGACAGAGCCCGACAGGGCCCAGTAGAGCCCGACAGAGCCCGACAGAGCCCGACAGGTCCCGACAGAGCCCGACAGAGCCCGACAGAGCCCGACAGGGCCCAGTAGAGCCCGACAGAGCCCGACAGAGCCCGACAGAGGCCGACAGGGCCCGACAGAGCCCGACAGAGCCCGACAGAGTCCGACAGGGCCCGACAGGGCCCAGTAGAGCCCGACAGAGCCCGACAGGGCCCGACAGGGCCCAGTAGAGCCCGACAGAGCCCGACAGGGCCCGACAGAGCCCGACAGAGCCCGACAGAGCCCGACAGGGCCCAGTAGAGCCCGACAGAGCCCGACAGAGCCCGACAGAGGCCGACAGGGCCCGACAGAGCCCGACAGAGCCCGACAGAGTCCGACAGGGCCCGACAGAGCCCGACAGGGCCCGACAGAACCCGACAGAGCCTGACAGAGCCCGACAGAGCCCGACAGGGCCCGACAGGGCCCGACAGAGCCCAGTAGAGCCCGACAGAGCCCGACAGAGCCCGACAGAGCCCGACAGAGCCCAGTAGAGTCCGACAGAGCCCGACAGAGCCCGACAGAGCCCGACAGGGCCCGACAGGGCCTGACAGGGCCCAGTAGAGCCCGACAGAGCCCGACAGAACCCGACAGAGCCCGACAGAGCCCGACAGGGCCCGACAGGGCCCAGTAGAGCCCGACAGAGCCCGACAGAACCCGACAGAGCCCGACAGAGACCAGTTGAGTCCGACAGAGCCCGACAGATCCCGACAGAGCCCGACAGGGCCCGACAGGGCCCAGTAGAGCCCGACAGAGCCCGACAGAGCCCGACAGAGCCCGACAGAGCCCGACAGGGCCCGACAGGGCCCGACAGGGCCCAGTAGAGCCCGACAGAGCCCGACAGAACCCGACAGAGCCCGACAGAGCCCGACAGGGCCCGACAGGGCCCAGTAGAGCCCGACAGAGCCCGACAGAGCCCGACAGAGCCCGACAGAACCCGACAGAGCCCGACAGAGCCCGACAGAGCCCGACAGGGCCCGACAGGGCCCAGTAGAGCCCGACAGAGCCCGACAGAGCCCGACAGAGCCCGACAGAACCCGACAGAGCCCGACAGGGCCCAGTAGAGCCCGACAGAGCCCGACAGGGCCCAGTAGAGCCCAGTAGAGCCCGACAGAGCCCGACAGAGCCCGACAGAGCCCGACAGAGAACAGTTGAGTCCGACAGAGCCCGACAGATCCCGACAGAGCCCGACAGGGCCCGACAGGGCCCAGTAGAGCCCGACAGAGCCCAGTAGAGCCCGACAGAGCCCGACAGAGCCCAGTAGATCCCGACAGAGCCCGACAGAGCCCGACAGAGCCCGACAGGGCCCGACAGAGCCCGACAGAGCCCGACAGGGCCCGACAGGGCCCGACAGGGCCCAGTAGAGCCCGACAGAGCCCGACAGAGCCCGACAGAGCCCGACAGGGCCCAGTAGAGCCCAGTAGAGCCCGACAGAGCCCAGTAGAGCCCGACAGAGCCCGACAGGGCCCGACAGAGCCCGACAGGGCCCGACAGGGCCCGACAGAGCCCGACAGAGCCCGACAGAGCCCGACAGAGCCCGACAGGGCCCGACAGAGCCCGACAGAGCCCGACAGGGCCCGACAGAGCCCGACAGGGCCCGACAGGGCCCAGTAGAGCCCGACAGAGCCCGACAGAGCCCGACAGAGCCCAGTAGAGCCCGACAGAGCCCGACAGAGCCCGACAGAGCCCGACAGGGCCCGACAGAGCCCGACAGGGCCCAACAAGGCCCGACAGAGCCCGACAGAGCCCGACAGGGCCCAGTAGAGCCCGACAGAGCCCGACAGAGCCCGACAGAGCCCAGTAGAGTCCGACAGAGCCCGACAGAGCCCGACAGAGCCCGACAGGGCCCGACAGGGCCCGACAGGGCCCGACAGGGCCCAGTAGAGCCCGACAGAGCCCGACAGAACCCGACAGAGCCCGACAGAGCCCGACAGGGACCGACAGGGCCCAGTAGAGCCCGACAGAGCCCGACAGAGCCCGACAGAACCCGACAGAGCCCGACAGAGCCCGACAGAGCCCGACAGGGCCCAGCAGAGCCCGACAGAGCCCGACAGAGCCCAGTAGAGCCCAGTAGAGCCCGACAGAGCCCGACAGAGCCCGACAGGGCCCAGTAGAGCCCGACAGGGCCCGACAGAGCCCGACAGAGCCCGACAGGGCCCAGTAGAGCCCGACAGAGCCCGACAGAGCCCAGTAGAGCCCAGTAGAGCCCGACAGAGCCCAACAGAGCCCGACAGAGCCCGACAGAACCCGACAGAGCCCGACAGAGACCAGTTGAGTCCGACAGAGCCCGACAGATCCCGACAGAGCCCGACAGGGCCCGACAGGGCCCAGTAGAGCCCGACAGAGCCCGACAGAGCCCGACAGAGCCCGACAGAGCCCAGTAGATCCCGACAGAGCCCGACAGAGCCCGACAGAGCCCGACAGGGCCCGACAGGGCCCGACAGAGCCCGACAGAGCCCAGTAGAGCCCGACAGAGCCCGACAGGGCCCAGTAGAGCCCAGTAGAGCCCGACAGAGCCCAGTAGAGCCCGACAGAGCCCGACAGGGCCCAGTAGAGCCCAGTAGAGCCCGACAGAGCCCAGTAGAGCCCGACAGAGCCCGACAGGGCCCGACAGAGCCCGACAGGGCCCGACAGAGCCCGACAGAGCCCGACAGGGCCCGACAGAGCCCGACAGAGCCCGACAGAGCCCGACAGGGCCCGACAGAGCCCGACAGAGCCCGACAGGGCCCAGTAGAGCCCGACAGAGCCTGACAGAGCCCGACAGAGCCCGACAGAGCCCAGTAGAGCCCGACAGAGCCCGACAGAGCCCGACAGAGCCCGACAGGGCCCGACAGAGCCCGACAGAGCCCAACAAGGCCCGACAGAGCCCGACAGAGCCCGACAGGGCCCGACAGAGATCGACAGAGCCCGACAGAGCCCGACAGGGCCCAGTAGAGCCCGACAGAGCCCGACAGGGCCCAGTAGAGCCCGACAGAGCCCGACAGAGCCCGACAGAGCCCGACAGGGCCCGACAGAGCCCGACAGAGCCCGACAGAGCCCGACAGGGCCCAGTAGAGCCCGACAGAGCCCGACAGGGCCCGACAGAGCCCGACAGAGCCCGACAGAGCCCGACAGGGCCCGACAGAGCCCGACAGGGCCCGACAGGGCCCGACAGGGACCGACAGGGCCCAGTAGAGCCCGACAGAGCCCGACAGAGCCCGACAGAACCCGACAGGGCCCAGTAGAGCCCGACAGAGCCCGACAGAGCCCGACAGGGCCCGACAGAGCCCGACAGAGCCCGACAGAGCCCGACAGGGCCCGACAGGACCCAGTAGAGCCCGACAGAGCCCGACAGAGCCCGACAGAGCCCGACAGGGCCCTACAGGGCCCGACAGAGCCCGACGGAGCCCGACAGGGCCCAGTAGAGCCCGACAGAGCCCGACAGGGCCCGACAGAGCCCGACAGGGCCCGACAGAGCCCGACAGAGCCCGACAGGGCCCGACAGGGACCGACAGAGCCCGACAGGGCCCGACAGAGCCCGACAGGGCCCAGTAGAGCCCAGTAGAGCCCGACAGAGCCCAGTAGAGCCCGACAGAGCCCGACAGGGCCCGACAGAGCCCGACAGGGCCCGACAGGGCCCGACAGAGCCCGACAGGGCCCGACAGGGCCCGACAGAGCCCGACACGGCCCGACAGGGCCCGACAGAGCCCGACAGAGCCCGACAGGGCCCAGTAGAGCCCGACAGAGCCCGACAGAGCCCGACAGAGCCCAGTAGAGCCCGACAGAGCCCGACAGAGCCCGACAGAGCCCGACAGGGCCCGACAGAGCCCGACAGGGCCCGACAGGGCCCGACAGGGACCGACAGGGCCCAGTAGAGCCCGACAGAGCCCGACAGAGCCCGACAGAACCCGACAGGGCCCAGTAGAGCCCGACAGAGCCCGACAGAGCCCGACAGAGCCCGACAGGGCCCGACAGGGCCCGACAGAGCCCGACAGAGCCCGACAGGGCCCGACAGGACCCAGTAGAGCCCGACAGAGCCCGACAGAGCCCGACAGAGCCCGACAGGGCCCGACATAGCCCGACAGAGCCCGACAGAGCCCGACAGGGCCCAGTAGAGCCCGACAGAGCCCGACAGGGCCCGACAGAGCCCGACAGAGCCCGACAGAGCCCGACAGAGCCCGACAGGGCCCAGTAGAGCCCGACAGAGCCCGACAGAGCCCGACAGGGCCCGACAGAGCCCGACAGAGCCCGACAGAGTCCGACAGGGCCCGACAGGGCCCAGTAGAGCCCGACAGAGCCCGACAGGGCCCGACAGAGCCCGACAGAGCCCGACAGGGCCCGACAGAGCCCGACAGAGCCCGACAGAGCCCGACAGGGCCCAGTAGAGCCCGACAGAGCCCAGTAGAGCCCGACAGAGCCCGACAGGGCCCGACAGAGCCCGACAGGGCCCGACAGGGCCCGACAGAGCCCGACAGGGCCCGACAGAGCCCGACAGAGCCCGACAGGGCCCGACAGAGCCCGACAGAGCCCGACAGGGCCCAGTAGAGCCCGACAGAGCCCGACAGAGCCCGACAGAGCCCAGTAGAGCCCGACAGAGCCCGACAGAGCCCGACAGAGCCCGACAGAGCCCGACAGGGCCCGACAGAGCCCGACAGAGCCCGACAGGGCCCAGTAGAGCCCGACAGGGCCCAGTAGAGCCCGACAGAGCCCGACAGAGCCCGACAGAGCCCGACAGGGCCCAGTAGAGCCCGACAGAGCCCGACAGGGCCCGACAGAGCCCGACAGAGCCCGACAGAGCCCGACAAGGCCCGACAGAGCCCGACAGGGCCCGACAGGGCCCGACAGGGACCGACAGGGACCGACAGGGCCCAGTAGAGCCCGACAGAGCCCGACAGAGCCCGACAGAACCCGACAGGGCCCAGTAGAGCCCGACAGAGCCCGACAGAGCCCGACAGAGCCCGACAGGGCCCGACAGAGCCCGACAGAGCCCGACAGAGCCCGACAGAGCCCGACAGGGCCCAGTAGAGCCCGACAGAGCCCGACAGAGCCCGACAGGTCCCGACAGAGCCCGACAGAGCCCGACAGAGCCCGACAGGGCCCGACAGGGCCCAGTAGAGCCCGACAGAGCCCGACAGGGCCCGACAGAGCCCGACAGAGCCCGACAGAGCCCGACAGGGCCCAGTAGAGCCCGACAGAGCCCGACAGAGCCCGACAGAGGCCGACAGGGCCCGACAGAGCCCGACAGAGCCCGACAGAGTCCGACAGGGCCCGACAGAGCCCGACAGGGCCCGACAGAACCCGACAGAGCCTGACAGAGCCCGACAGAGCCCGACAGGGCCCGACAGCGCCCGACAGAGCCCAGTAGAGCCCGACAGAGCCCGACAGAGCCCGACAGAGCCCGACAGAGCCCAGTAGAGTCCGACAGAGCCCGACAGAGCCCGACAGAGCCCGACAGGGCCCGACAGGGCCCGACAGGGCCCAGTAGAGCCCGACAGAGCCCGACAGAACCCGACAGAGCCCGACAGAGACCAGTTGAGTCCGACAGAGCCCGACAGATCCCGACAGAGCCCGACAGGGCCCGACAGGGCCCAGTAGAGCCCGACAGAGCCCGACAGAGCCCGACAGAGCCCGACAGAGCCCGACAGGGCCCGACAGGGCCCGACAGGGCCCAGTAGAGCCCGACAGAGCCCGACAGAACCCGACAGAGCCCGACAGAGCCCGACAGGGCCCGACAGGGCCCAGTAGAGCCCGACAGAGCCCGACAGAGCCCGACAGAGCCCGACAGAACCCGACAGAGCCCGACAGAGCCCGACAGAGCCCGACAGGGCCCGACAGGGCCCGACAGAGCCCGACAGAGCCCGACAGGGCCCAGTAGAGCCCGACAGAGCCCGACAGGGCCCAGTAGAGCCCAGTAGAGCCCGACAGAGCCCGACAGAGCCCGACAGAGCCCGACAGAGAACAGTTGAGTCCGACAGAGCCCGACAGATCCCGACAGAGCCCGACAGGGCCCGACAGGGCCCAGTAGAGCCCGACAGAGCCCAGTAGAGCCCGACAGAGCCCGACAGAGCCCAGTAGATCCCGACAGAGCCCGACAGAGCCCGACAGAGCCCGACAGGGCCCGACAGAGCCCGACAGAGCCCGACAGGGCCCGACAGGGCCCGACAGAGCCCAGTAGAGCCCGACAGAGCCCGACAGAGCCCGACAGAGCCCGACAGGGCCCAGTAGAGCCCAGTAGAGCCCGACAGAGCCCAGTAGAGCCCGACAGAGCCCGACAGGGCCCGACAGAGCCCGACAGGGCCCGACAGGGCCCGACAGAGCCCGACAGAGCCCGACAGAGCCCGACAGAGCCCGACAGGGCCCGACAGAGCCCGACAGAGCCCGACAGGGCCCGACAGAGCCCGACAGGGCCCGACAGGGCCCAGTAGAGCCCGACAGAGCCCGACAGAGCCCGACAGAGCCCGACAGAGCCCGACAGAGCCCAGTAGAGCCCGACAGAGCCCGACAGAGCCCGACAGAGCCCGACAGGGCCCGACAGAGCCCGACAGGGCCCAACAAGGCCCGACAGAGCCCGACAGAGCCCGACAGGGCCCAGTAGAGCCCGACAGAGCCCGACAGAGCCCGACAGGGCCCGACAGAGCCCGACAGAGCCCGACAGAGCCCGACAGGGCCCGACAGGACCCAGTAGAGCCCGACAGAGCCCGACAGAGCCCGACAGAGCCCGACAGGGCCCTACAGGGCCCGACAGAGCCCGACGGAGCCCGACAGGGCCCAGTAGAGCCCGACAGAGCCCGACAGGGCCCGACAGAGCCCGACAGGGCCCGACAGAGCCCGACAGAGCCCGACAGGGCCCGACAGGGACCGACAGAGCCCGACAGGGCCCGACAGAGCCCGACAGGGCCCAGTAGAGCCCAGTAGAGCCCGACAGAGCCCAGTAGAGCCCGACAGAGCCCGACAGGGCCCGACAGAGCCCGACAGGGCCCGACAGGGCCCGACAGAGCCCGACAGGGCCCGACAGGGCCCGACAGAGCCCGACACGGCCCGACAGGGCCCGACAGAGCCCGACAGAGCCCGACAGGGCCCAGTAGAGCCCGACAGAGCCCGACAGAGCCCGACAGAGCCCAGTAGAGCCCGACAGAGCCCGACAGAGCCCGACAGAGCCCGACAGGGCCCGACAGAGCCCGACAGGGCCCGACAGGGCCCGACAGGGACCGACAGGGCCCAGTAGAGCCCGACAGAGCCCGACAGAGCCCGACAGAACCCGACAGGGCCCAGTAGAGCCCGACAGAGCCCGACAGAGCCCGACAGAGCCCGACAGGGCCCGACAGGGCCCGACAGAGCCCGACAGAGCCCGACAGGGCCCGACAGGACCCAGTAGAGCCCGACAGAGCCCGACAGAGCCCGACAGAGCCCGACAGGGCCCGACATAGCCCGACAGAGCCCGACAGAGCCCGACAGGGCCCAGTAGAGCCCGACAGAGCCCGACAGGGCCCGACAGAGCCCGACAGAGCCCGACAGAGCCCGACAGAGCCCGACAGGGCCCAGTAGAGCCCGACAGAGCCCGACAGAGCCCGACAGGGCCCGACAGAGCCCGACAGAGCCCGACAGAGTCCGACAGGGCCCGACAGGGCCCAGTAGAGCCCGACAGAGCCCGACAGGGCCCGACAGAGCCCGACAGAGCCCGACAGGGCCCGACAGAGCCCGACAGAGCCCGACAGAGCCCGACAGGGCCCAGTAGAGCCCGACAGAGCCCAGTAGAGCCCGACAGAGCCCGACAGGGCCCGACAGAGCCCGACAGGGCCCGACAGGGCCCGACAGAGCCCGACAGGGCCCGACAGAGCCCGACAGAGCCCGACAGGGCCCGACAGAGCCCGACAGAGCCCGACAGGGCCCAGTAGAGCCCGACAGAGCCCGACAGAGCCCGACAGAGCCCAGTAGAGCCCGACAGAGCCCGACAGAGCCCGACAGAGCCCGACAGAGCCCGACAGGGCCCGACAGAGCCCGACAGAGCCCGACAGGGCCCAGTAGAGCCCGACAGGGCCCAGTAGAGCCCGACAGAGCCCGACAGAGCCCGACAGAGCCCGACAGGGCCCAGTAGAGCCCGACAGAGCCCGACAGGGCCCGACAGAGCCCGACAGAGCCCGACAGAGCCCGACAAGGCCCGACAGAGCCCGACAGGGCCCGACAGGGCCCGACAGGGACCGACAGGGACCGACAGGGCCCAGTAGAGCCCGACAGAGCCCGACAGAGCCCGACAGAACCCGACAGGGCCCAGTAGAGCCCGACAGAGCCCGACAGAGCCCGACAGAGCCCGACAGGGCCCGACAGAGCCCGACAGAGCCCGACAGAGCCCGACAGAGCCCGACAGGGCCCAGTAGAGCCCGACAGAGCCCGACAGAGCCCGACAGGTCCCGACAGAGCCCGACAGAGCCCGACAGAGCCCGACAGGGCCCGACAGGGCCCAGTAGAGCCCGACAGAGCCCGACAGGGCCCGACAGAGCCCGACAGAGCCCGACAGAGCCCGACAGGGCCCAGTAGAGCCCGACAGAGCCCGACAGAGCCCGACAGAGGCCGACAGGGCCCGACAGAGCCCGACAGAGCCCGACAGAGTCCGACAGGGCCCGACAGAGCCCGACAGGGCCCGACAGAACCCGACAGAGCCTGACAGAGCCCGACAGAGCCCGACAGGGCCCGACAGCGCCCGACAGAGCCCAGTAGAGCCCGACAGAGCCCGACAGAGCCCGACAGAGCCCGACAGAGCCCAGTAGAGTCCGACAGAGCCCGACAGAGCCCGACAGAGCCCGACAGGGCCCGACAGGGCCCGACAGGGCCCAGTAGAGCCCGACAGAGCCCGACAGAACCCGACAGAGCCCGACAGAGACCAGTTGAGTCCGACAGAGCCCGACAGATCCCGACAGAGCCCGACAGGGCCCGACAGGGCCCAGTAGAGCCCGACAGAGCCCGACAGAGCCCGACAGAGCCCGACAGAGCCCGACAGGGCCCGACAGGGCCCGACAGGGCCCAGTAGAGCCCGACAGAGCCCGACAGAACCCGACAGAGCCCGACAGAGCCCGACAGGGCCCGACAGGGCCCAGTAGAGCCCGACAGAGCCCGACAGAGCCCGACAGAGCCCGACAGAACCCGACAGAGCCCGACAGAGCCCGACAGAGCCCGACAGGGCCCGACAGGGCCCGACAGAGCCCGACAGAGCCCGACAGGGCCCAGTAGAGCCCGACAGAGCCCGACAGGGCCCAGTAGAGCCCAGTAGAGCCCGACAGAGCCCGACAGAGCCCGACAGAGCCCGACAGAGAACAGTTGAGTCCGACAGAGCCCGACAGATCCCGACAGAGCCCGACAGGGCCCGACAGGGCCCAGTAGAGCCCGACAGAGCCCAGTAGAGCCCGACAGAGCCCGACAGAGCCCAGTAGATCCCGACAGAGCCCGACAGAGCCCGACAGAGCCCGACAGGGCCCGACAGAGCCCGACAGAGCCCGACAGGGCCCGACAGGGCCCGACAGAGCCCAGTAGAGCCCGACAGAGCCCGACAGAGCCCGACAGAGCCCGACAGGGCCCAGTAGAGCCCAGTAGAGCCCGACAGAGCCCAGTAGAGCCCGACAGAGCCCGACAGGGCCCGACAGAGCCCGACAGGGCCCGACAGGGCCCGACAGAGCCCGACAGAGCCCGACAGAGCCCGACAGAGCCCGACAGGGCCCGACAGAGCCCGACAGAGCCCGACAGGGCCCGACAGAGCCCGACAGGGCCCGACAGGGCCCAGTAGAGCCCGACAGAGCCCGACAGAGCCCGACAGAGCCCGACAGAGCCCGACAGAGCCCAGTAGAGCCCGACAGAGCCCGACAGAGCCCGACAGAGCCCGACAGGGCCCGACAGAGCCCGACAGGGCCCAACAAGGCCCGACAGAGCCCGACAGAGCCCGACAGGGCCCAGTAGAGCCCGACAGAGCCCGACAGGGCCCAGTAGAGCCCGACAGAGCCCGACAGAGCCTGACAGAGCCCGACAGGGCCCGACAGAGCCCGACAGAGCCCGACAGAGCCTGACAGGGCCCAGTAGAGCCCGACAGAGCCCGACAGGGCCCGACAGAGCCCGACAGGGACCGACAGAGCCCGACAGGGCCCGACAGGGCCCGACAGGGACCGACAGGGCCCAGTAGAGCCCGACAGAGACCGACAGAGCCCGACAGAGCCCGACAGAGCCCGACAGAGCCCGACAGGGCCCGACAGGGCCCGACAGAGCCCGACAGGGCCCAGTAGAGCCCGACAGAGCCCGACAGAGCCCGACAGGGCCCGACAGGGCCCGACAGAGCCCGACAGAGCCCGACAGGGCCCAGTAGAGCCCGACATAGCCCGACAGGGCCCGACAGAGCCCGACAGAGCCCGACAGAGCCCGACAGAGCCCGACAGGGCCCAGTAGAGCCCGACAGAGCCCGACAGAGCCCGACAGAGCCCGACAGGGCCCGACAGGGCCCGACAGAGCCCGACAGAGTCCGACAGGGCCCGACAGGGCCCAGTAGAGCCCGACAGAGCCCGACAGGGCCCGACAGAGCCCGACAGGGCCCGACAGGGCCCGACAGAGCCCGACAGGGCCCGACAGAGCCCGACAGAGCCCGACAGGGCCCAGTAGAGCCCAGTAGAGCCCGACAGAGCCCAGTAGAGCCCGACAGAGCCCGACAGGGCCCGACAGGGCCCGACAGGGCCCGACAGAGCCCGACAGAGCCCGACAGGGCCCGACAGAGCCCGACAGAGCCCGACAGAGCCCGACAGGGCCCGACAGGGCCCAGTAGAGCCCGACAGAGCCCGACAGAGCCCGACAGAACCCGACAGGGCCCAGTAGAGCCCGACAGAGCCCGACAGAGCCCGACAGAGCCCAGTAGAGCCCGACAGAGCCCGACAGAGCCCGACAGAGCCCGACAGGGCCCGACAGAGCCCGACAGAGCCCAACAAGGCCCGACAGAGCCCGACAGAGCCCGACAGGGCCCGACAGAGCCCGACAGAGCCCGACAGGGCCCAGTAGAGCCCGACAGAGCCCGACAGGGCCCAGTAGAGCCCGACAGAGCCCGACAGAGCCCGACAGAGCCCGACAGAGCCCGACAGGGCCCGACAGAGCCCGACAGGGCCCAACAGGGCCCGACAGGGACAGACAGGGCCCAGTAGAGCCCGACAGAGCCCGACAGATCCCGACAGAACCCGACAGAACCCGACAGGGCCCAGTAGAGCCCGACAGAGCCCGACAGAGCCCGACAGAGCCCGACAGGGCCCGACAGAGCCCGACAGAGCCCGACAGAGCCCGACAGAGCCCGACAGGGCCCGACAGGACCCAGTAGAGCCCGACAGAGCCCGACAGAGCCCGACAGAGCCCGACAGGGCCCAGTAGAGCCCGACAGGGCCCAGTAGAGCCCGACAGAGCCCGACAGAGCCCGACAGAGCCCGACAGGGCCCGACAGGGCCCGACAGAGCCCGACAGAGCCCGACAGAGTCCGACAGGGTCCGACAGGGCCCAGTAGAGCCCGACAGAGCCCGACAGGGCCCGACAGAGCCCGACAGGGCCCGACAGGGCCCGACAGAGCCCGACAGGGCCCGACAGAGCCCGACAGAGCCCGACAGAGCCCGACAGGGCCCAGTAGAGCCCAGTAGAGCCCGACAGAGCCCAGTAGAGCCCGACAGAGCCCGACAGGGCCCGACAGGGCCCGACAGAGCCCGACAGAGCCCGACAGGGCCCGACAGGGCCCGACAGGGACCGACAGGTCCCAGTAGAGCCCGACAGAGCCCGACAGGGCCCGACAGAGCCCGACAGGGACCGACAGGGACCAGTAGAGCCCGACAGAGCCCGACAGAGCCTGACAGAACCCGACAGGGCCCAGTAGAGCCCGACAGAGCCCGACAGAGCCCGACAGAGCCCGACAGAGCCCAGTAGAGCCCGACAGAGCCCGACAGAGCCCGACAGAGCCCGACAGGGCCCGACAGGGCCCGACAGAGCCCAACAAGGCCCGACAGAGCCCGACAGAGGCCGACAGGGCCCGACAGAGCCCGACAGGGCCCAGTAGAGCCCGACAGAGCCCGACAGGGCCCAGTAGAGCCCGACAGAGCCCGACAGAGCCCGACAGAGCCCGACAGAGCCCGACAGGGCCCGAGAGGGCCCGACAGGGACCGACAGAGCCCGACAGGGCCCGACAGGGCCCGACAGGCACCGACAGGGCCCAGTAGAGCCCGACAGAGCCCGACAGAGCCCGACAGAGCCCGACAGAGCCCGACAGGGCCCGACAGGGCCCAGTAGAGCCCGACAGAGCCCGACAGAGCCCGACAGAGCCCGACAGGGCCCAGTAGAGCCCGACAGAGCCCGACAGAGCCCGACAGAGGCCGACAGGGCCCGACAGAGCCCGACAGAGCCCGACAGAGTCCGACAGGGCCCGACAGAGCCCGACAGGGCCCGACAGAACCCGACAGAGCCCGACAGAGCCCGACAGAGCCCGACAGGGCCCGACAGGGCCCGACAGAGCCCAGTAGAGCCCGACAGAGCCCGACAGAGCCCGACAGAGCCCGACAGAGCCCGACAGAGCCCAGTAGAGTCCGACAGAGCCCGACAGAGCCCGACAGAGCCCGACAGGGCCCGACAGGGCCCGACAGGGCCCAGTAGAGCCCGACAGAGCCCGACAGAACCCGACAGAGCCCGACAGAGCCCGACAGGGCCCGACAGGGCCCAGTAGAGCCCGACAGAGCCCGACAGAGCCCGACAGAACCCGACAGAGCCCGACAGAGCCCGACAGAGCCCGACAGGGCCCGACAGGGCCCGACAGAGCCCGACAGAGCCCGACAGGGCCCAGTAGAGCCCGACAGAGCCCGACAGAGCCCAGTAGAGCCCAGTAGAGCCCGACAGAGCCCAACAGAGCCCGACAGAGCCCGACAGAACCCGACAGAGCCCGACAGAGACCAGTTGAGTCCGACAGAGCCCGACAGATCCCAACAGAGCCCGACAGGGCCCGACAGGGCCCAGTAGAGCCCGACAGAGCCCGACAGAGCCCGACAGAGCCCGACAGAGCCCAGTAGATCCCGACAGAGCCCGACAGAGCCCGACAGAGCCCGACAGGGCCCGACAGGGCCCGACAGGGCCCGACAGAGCCCGACAGGGCCCGACAGGGCCCGACAGAGCCCAGTAGAGCCCGACAGAGCCCGACAGAGCCCGACAGAGCCCGACAGGGCCCAGTAGAGCCCAGTAGAGCCCGACAGAGCCCAGTAGAGCCCGACAGAGCCCGACAGGGCCCGACAGAGCCCGACAGGGCCCGACAGAGCCCGACAGAGCCCGACAGAGTCCGACAGGGCCCGACAGAGCCCGACAGGGCCCGACAGAACCCGACAGAGCCCGACAGAGCCCGACAGAGCCCGACAGGGCCCGACAGGGCCCGACAGAGCCCAGTAGAGCCCGACAGAGCCCGACAGAGCCCGACAGAGCCCGACAGAGCCCAGTAGAGTCCGACAGAGCCCGACAGAGCCCGACAGAGCCCGACAGGGCCCGACAGGGCCCGACAGGGCCCAGTAGAGCCCGACAGAGCCCGACAGAACCCGACAGAGCCCGACAGGGCCCGACAGGGCCCAGTAGAGCCCGACAGAGCCCGACAGAGCCCGACAGAACCCGACAGAGCCCGACAGAGCCCGACAGAGCCCGACAGGGCCCGACAGGGCCCGACAGAGCCCGACAGAGCCCGACAGGGCCCAGTAGAGCCCGACAGAGCCCGACAGAGCCCAGTAGAGCCCAGTAGAGCCCGACAGAGCCCAACAGAGCCCGACAGAGCCCGACAGAACCCGACAGAGCCCGACAGAGACCAGTTGAGTCCGACAGAGCCCGACAGATCCCTACAGAGCCCGACAGGGCCCGACAGGGCCCAGTAGAGCCCGACAGAGCCCGACAGAGCCCGACAGAGCCCGACAGAGCCCAGTAGATCCCGACAGAGCCCGACAGAGCCCGACAGAGCCCGACAGGGTCCGACAGGGCCCGACAGAGCCCGACAGAGCCCGACAGGGCCCGACAGGGCCTGACAGAGCCCAGTAGAGCCCGACAGAGCCCGACAGAGCCCGACAGAGCCCGACAGGGCCCAGTAGAGCCCAGTAGAGCCCGACAGAGCCCAGTAGAGCCCGACAGAGCCCGACAGGGCCCGACAGAGCCCGACAGGGCCCGACAGGGCCCGACAGAGCCCGACAGGGCCCGACAGAGCCCGACAGAGCCCGACAGAGCCCGACAGGGCCCGACAGAGCCCGACAGAGCCCGACAGGGCCCAGTAGAGCCCGACAGAGCCCGACAGAGCCCGACAGAGCCCGACAGAGCCCAGTAGAGCCCGACAGAGCCCGACAGAGCCCGACAGAGCCCGACAGGGCCCGACAGGGCCCGACAGAGCCCAACAAGGCCCGACAGAGCCCGACAGAGCCCGACAGGGCCCGACAGAGATCGACAGAGCCCGACAGAGCCCGACAGGGCCCAGTAGAGCCCGACAGAGCCCGACAGGGCCCAGTAGAGCCCGACAGAGCCCGACAGAGCCCGACAGAGCCCGACAGGGCCCGACAGAGCCCGACAGAGCCCGACAGAGCCCGACAGAGCCCGACAGAGCCCGACAGGGCCCAGTAGAGCCCGACAGAGCCCGACAGGGCCCGACAGAGCCCGACAGAGCCCGACAGAGCCCGACAGGGCCCGACAGAGCCCGACAGGGCCCGACAGGGCCCGACAGGGACCGACAGGGCCCAGTAGAGCCCGACAGAGCCCGACAGAGCCCGACAGAACCCGACAGGGCCCAGTAGAGCCCGACAGAGCCCGACAGAGCCCGACAGAGCCCGACAGGGCCCGACAGAGCCCGACAGAGCCCGACAGAGCCCGACAGGGCCCGACAGGACCCAGTAGAGCCCGACAGAGCCCGACAGAGCCCGACAGAGCCCGACAGGGCCCTACAGGGCCCGACAGAGCCCGACGGAGCCCGACAGGGCCCAGTAGAGCCCGACAGAGCCCGACAGGACCCGACAGAGCCCGACAGGGCCCGACAGAGCCCGACAGAGCCCGACAGGGCCCGACAGGGACCAACAGAGCCCGACAGGGCCCGACAGAGCCCGACAGGGCACAGTAGAGCCCAGTAGAGCCCGACAGAGCCCAGTAGAGCCCGACAGAGCCCGACAGGGCCCGACAGAGCCCGACAGGTCCCGACAGGGCCCGACAGAGCCCGACAGGGCCCGACAGGGCCCGACAGAGCCCGACACGGCCCGACAGGGCCCGACAGAGCCCGACAGAGCCCGACAGGGCCCAGTAGAGCCCGACAGAGCCCGACAGAGCCCGACAGAGCCCAGTAGAGCCCGACAGAGCCCGACAGAGCCCGACAGAGCCCGACAGGGCCCGACAGGGCCCGACAGAGCCCGACAGGGCCCGACAGAGCCCGACAGAGCCCGACAGGGCCCGACAGAGCCCGACAGAGCCCGACAGGGCCCAGTAGAGCCCGACAGAGCCCGACAGAGCCCGACAGAGCCCAGTAGAGCCCGACAGAGCCCGACAGAGCCCGACAGAGCCCGACAGAGCCCGACAGGGCCCGACAGAGCCCGACAGAGCCCGACAGGGCCCAGTAGAGCCCGACAGAGCCCGACAGGGCCCAGTAGAGCCCGACAGAGCCCGACAGAGCCCGACAGGGCCCAGTAGAGCCCGACAGAGCCCGACAGGGCCCGACAGAGCCCGACAGAGCCCGACAGAGCCCGACAGGGCCCGACAGGGCCCGACAGGGCCCAGTAGAGCCCGACAGAGCCCGACAGAGCCCGACAGAACCTGACAGGGCCCAGTAGAGCCCGACAGAGCCCGACAGAGCCCGACAGAGCCCGACAGGGCCCGACAGGGCCCGACAGAGCCCGACAGAGCCCGACAGGGCCCAGTAGAGCCCGACAGAGCCCGACAGAGCCCGACAGAGCCCGACAGAGCCCGACAGAGCCCGACAGGGCCCGACAGGGCCCAGTAGAGCCCGACAGAGCCCGACAGGGCCCGACAGAGCCCGACAGAGCCCGACAGAGCCCGACAGGGCCCAGTAGAGCCCGACAGAGCCCGACAGAGCCCGACAGAGGCCGACAGGGCCCGACAGAGCCCGACAGAGCCCGACAGAGTCCGACAGGGCCCGACAGAGCCCGACAGGGCCCGACAGGGCCCGACAGGGCCCGACAGAGCCCGACAGGGCCCGACAGGGCCCGACAGAGCCCAGTAGAGTCCGACAGAGCCCGACAGAGCCCGACAGGGCCCGACAGGGCCCGACAGGGCCCAGTAGAGCCCGACAGAGCCCGACAGAACCCGACAGAGCCCGACAGAGCCCGACAGGGCCCGACAGGGCCCAGTAGAGCCCGACAGAGCCCGACAGAGCCCGACAGAACCCGACAGAGCCCGACAGAGCCCGACAGAGCCCGACAGGGCCCGACAGGGCCCGACAGAGCCCGACAGAGCCCGACAGGGCCCAGTAGAGCCCGACAGAGCCCGACAGAGCCCAGTAGAGCCCAGTAGAGCCCGACAGAGCCCAACAGAGCCCGACAGAGCCCGACAGAACCCGACAGAGCCCGACAGAGACCAGTTGAGTCCGACAGAGCCCGACAGATCCCGACAGAGCCCGACAGGGCCCGACAGGGCCCAGTAGAGCCCGACAGAGCCCGACAGAGCCCGACAGAGCCCAGTAGATCCCGACAGAGCCCGACAGAGCCCGACAGGGCCCGACAGGGCCCGACAGAGCCCGACAGAGCCCGACAGGGCCCGACAGAGCCCGACAGAGCCCAGTAGAGCCCGACAGAGCCCGACAGGGCCCGACAGGGCCCGACAGGGCCCAGTAGAGCCCAGTAGAGCCCGACAGAGCCCAGTAGAGCCCGACAGAGCCCGACAGGGCCCGACAGAGCCCGACAGGGCCCGACAGGGCCCGACAGAGCCCGACAGGGCCCGACAGAGCCCGACAGAGCCCGACAGAGCCCGACAGAGCCCGACAGGGCCCAGTAGAGCCCGACAGAGCTCGACAGAGCCCGACAGAGCCCGACAGAGCCCAGTAGAGCCCGACAGAGCCCGACAGAGCCCGACAGAGCCCGACAGGGCCCGACAGAGCCCGACAGAGCCCAACAAGGCCCGACAGAGCCCGACAGAGCCCGACAGGGCCCGACAGAGATCGACAGAGCCCGACAGAGCCCGACAGGGCCCAGTAGAGCCCGACAGAGCCCTACAGGGCCCAGTAGAGCCCGACAGAGCCCGACAGAGCCCGACAGAGCCCGACAGGGCCCGACAGGGACCGACAGAGCCCGACAGGGCCCGACAGAGCCCGACAGGGCCCGACAGAGCCCGACAGAGCCCGACAGAGCCCGACAGAGCCCGACAGAGCCCAGTAGAGTCCGACAGAGCCCGACAGAGCCCGACAGAGCCCGACAGAGCCCGACAGGGCCCGACAGGGCCCGACAGAGCCCGACACGGCCCGACAGGGCCCGACAGAGCCCGACAGAGCCCGACAGGGCCCAGTAGAGCCCGACAGAGCCCGACAGAGCCCGACAGAGCCCAGTAGAGCCCGACAGAGCCCGACAGAGCCCGACAGAGCCCGACAGGGCCCGACAGAGCCCGACAGGGCCCGACAGGGCCCGACAGGGACCGACAGGGCCCAGTAGAGCCCGACAGAGCCCGACAGAGCCCGACAGAACCCGACAGGGCCCAGTAGAGCCCGACAGAGCCCGACAGAGCCCGACAGAGCCCGACAGGGCCCAACAGGGCCCGACAGAGCCCGACAGAGCCCGACAGGGCCCGACAGGACCCAGTAGAGCCCGACAGAGCCCGACAGAGCCCGACAGAGCCCGACAGGGCCCTACAGGGCCCGACAGAGCCCGACGGAGCCCGACAGGGCCCAGTAGAGCCCGACAGAGCCCGACAGGGCCCGACAGAGCCCGACAGGGCCCGACAGAGCCCGACAGAGCCCGACAGGGCCCGACAGGGACAGACAGAGCCCGACAGGGCCCGACAGAGCCCGACAGGGCCCAGTAGAGCCCAGTAGAGCCCGACAGAGCCCAGTAGAGCCCGACAGAGCCCGACAGGGCCCGACAGAGCCCGACAGGGCCCGACAGAGCCCGACAGGGCCCGACAGGGCCCGACAGAGCCCGACAGGGCCCGACAGAGCCCGACAGAGCCCGACAGGGCCCAGTAGAGCCCGACAGAGCCCGACAGAGCCCGACAGAGCCCAGTAGAGCCCGACAGAGCCCGACAGAGCCCGACAGAGCCCGACAGGGCCCGACAGAGCCCGACAGGGCCCGACAGAGCCCGACAGAGCCCGAGAGAGCCCGACAGGACCCGACAGAGCCCGACAGAGCCCGACAGAGCCCGACAGGTCCCGACAGGGCCCGACAGGGACCGACAGGGCCCAGTAGAGCCCGACAGAGCCCGACAGAGCCCGACAGAGCCCGACAGGGCCCGACAGAGCCCGACAGGGCCCGACAGGGCCCGACAGGGACCGACAGGGCCCAGTAGAGCCCGACAGAGCCCGACAGAGCCCGACAGAACCCGACAGGGCCCAGTAGAGCCCGACAGAGCCCGACAGAGCCCGACAGAGCCCGACAGGGCCCGACAGAGCCCGACAGAGCCCGACAGAGCCCGACAGGGCCCGACAGGACCCAGTAGAGCCCGACAGAGCCCGACAGAGCCCGACAGAGCCCGACAGGGCCCTACAGGGCCCGACAGAGCCCTACGGAGCCCGACAGGGCCCAGTAGAGCCCGACAGAGCCCGACAGGGCCCGACAGAGCCCGACAGGGCCCGACAGAGCCCGACAGAGCCCGACAGGGCCCGACAGGGACCGACAGAGCCCGACAGGGCCCGACAGAGCCCGACAGGGCCCAGTAGAGCCCAGTAGAGCCCGACAGAGCCCAGTAGAGCCCGACAGAGCCCGACAGGGCCAGACAGAGCCCGACAGGGCCCGACAGGGCCCGACAGAGCCCGACAGGGCCCGACAGGGCCCGACAGAGCCCGACAGAGCCCGACAGGGCCCAGTAGAGCCCGACAGAGCCCGACAGAGCCCGACAGAGCCCAGTAGAGCCCGACAGAGCCCGACAGAGCCCGACAGAGCCCGACAGGGGCCGACAGGGCCCGACAGCGCCCGACAGAGCCCGACAGAGCCCGACAGAGCCCGACAGGGCCCGACAGGGCCCGACAGGGCCCGACAGAGCCCGACAGGGCCCGACAGAGCCCGACAGGGCCCGACAGGGCCCGACAGGGACCGACAGGGCCCAGTAGAGCCCGACAGAGCCCGACAGAGCCCGACAGAACCCGACAGGGCCCAGTAGAGCCCGAGAGAGCCCGACAGAGCCCGACAGAGCCCGACAGAGCCCGACAGAGCCCGACAGGGCCCAGTAGAGCCCGACAGGGCCCAGTAGAGCCCGACAGAGCCCGACAGAGCCCGACAGAGCCCGACAGGGCCCGACAGGGCCCGACAGAGCCCGACAGAGCCCGACAGAGTCCGACAGGGTCCGACAGGGCCCAGTAGAGCCCGACAGAGCCCGACAGGGCCCGACAGAGCCCGACAGGGCCCGACAGGGCCCGACAGAGCCCGACAGGGCCCGACAGAGCCCGACAGAGCCCGACAGAGCCCGACAGGGCCCAGTAGAGCCCAGTAGAGCCCGACAGAGCCCAGTAGAGCCCGACAGAGCCCGACAGGGCCCGACAGGGCCCGACAGAGCCCGACAGAGCCCGACAGGGCCCGACAGGGCCCGACAGGGCCCGACAGGGCCCGACAGGGACCGACAGGTCCCAGTAGAGCCCGACAGAGCCCGACAGGGCCCGACAGAGCCCGACAGAGCCCGACAGAGCCCGACAGGGACCGACAGGGACCAGTAGAGCCCGACAGAGCCCGACAGAGCCCGACAGAACCCGACAGGGCCCAGTAGAGCCCGACAGAGCCCGACAGAGCCCGACAGAGCCCGACAGAGCCCAGTAGAGCCCGACAGAGCCCGACAGGGCCCGACAGGGCCCGACAGAGCCCAACAAGGCCCGACAGAGCCCGACAGAGGCCGACAGGGCCCGACAGAGCCCGACAGGGCCCAGTAGAGCCCGACAGAGCCCGACAGGGCCCAGTAGAGCCCGACAGAGCCCGACAGAGCCCGACAGAGCCCGACAGAGCCCGACAGGGCCCGACAGGGCCCGACAGGGACCGACAGAGCCCGACAGGGCCCGACAGGGCCCGACAGGCACCGACAGGGCCCAGTAGAGCCCGACAGAGCCCGACAGAGCCCGACAGAGCCCGACAGAGCCCGACAGGGCCCGACAGGGCCCAGTAGAGCCCGACAGAGCCCGACAGGGCCCGACAGAGCCCGACAGAGCCCGACAGAGCCCGACAGGGCCCAGTAGAGCCCGACAGAGCCCGACAGAGCCCGACAGAGGCCGACAGGGCCCGACAGAGCCCGACAGAGCCCGACAGAGTCCGACAGGGCCCGACAGAGCCCGACAGGGCCCGACAGAACCCGACAGAGCCCGACAGAGCCCGACAGGGCCCGACAGGGCCCGACAGGGCCCGACAGAGCCCAGTAGAGCCCGACAGAGCCCGACAGAGCCCGACAGAGCCCGACAGAGCCCGACAGAGCCCAGTAGAGTCCGACAGAGCCCGACAGAGCCCGACAGAGCCCGACAGGGCCCGACAGGGCCCGACAGGGCCCAGTAGAGCCCGACAGAGCCCGACAGAACCCGACAGAGCCCGACAGAGCCCGACAGGGCCCGACAGGGCCCAGTAGAGCCCGACAGAGCCCGACAGAGCCCGACAGAACCCGACAGAGCCCGACAGAGCCCGACAGAGCCCGACAGGGCACGACAGGGCCCGACAGAGCCCGACAGAGCCCGACAGGGCCCAGTAGAGCCCGACAGAGCCCGACAGAGCCCAGTAGAGCCCAGTAGAGCCCGACAGAGCCCAACAGAGCCCGACAGAGCCCGACAGAACCCGACAGAGCCCGACAGAACCCGACAGAGCCCGACAGAGACCAGTTGAGTCCGACAGAGCCCGACAGATCCCAACAGAGCCCGACAGGGCCCGACAGGGCCCAGTAGAGCCCGACAGAGCCCGACAGAGCCCGACAGAGCCCGACAGAGCCCAGTAGATCCCGACAGAGCCCGACAGAGCCCGACAGAGCCCGACAGGGCCCGACAGGGCCCGACAGAGCCCGACAGAGCCCGACAGGGCCCGACAGGGCCCAGTAGAGCCCGACAGAGCCCGACAGAGCCCGACAGAGCCCGACAGGGCCCAGTAGAGCCCAGTAGAGCCCGACAGAGCCCAGTAGAGCCCGACAGAGCCCGACAGGGCCCGACAGAGCCCGACAGGGCCCGACAGAGCCCGACAGAGCCCGACAGAGTCCGACAGGGCCCGACAGAGCCCGACAGGGCCCGACAGAACCCGACAGAGCCCGACAGAGCCCGACAGAGCCCGACAGGGCCCGACAGGGCCCGACAGAGCCCAGTAGAGCCCGACAGAGCCCGACAGAGCCCGACAGAGCCCGACAGAGCCCGACAGAGCCCAGTAGAGTCCGACAGAGCCCGACAGAGCCCGACAGAGCCCGACAGGGCCCGACAGGGCCCGACAGGGCCCAGTAGAGCCCGACAGAGCCCGACAGAACCCGACAGAGCCCGACAGAGCCCGACAGGGCCCGACAGGGCCCAGTAGAGCCCGACAGAGCCCGACAGAGCCCGACAGAACCCGACAGAGCCCGACAGAGCCCGACAGAGCCCGACAGGGCCCGACAGGGCCCGACAGAGCCCGACAGAGCCCGACAGGGCCCAGTAGAGCCCGACAGAGCCCGACAGAGCCCAGTAGAGCCCAGTAGAGCCCGACAGAGCCCAACAGAGCCCGACAGAGCCCGACAGAACCCGACAGAGCCCGACAGAGACCAGTTGAGTCCGACAGAGCCCGACAGATCCCGACAGAGCCCGACAGGGCCCGACAGGGCCCAGTAGAGCCCGACAGAGCCCGACAGAGCCCGACAGAGCCCGACAGAGCCCAGTAGATCCCGACAGAGCCCGACAGAGCCCGACAGAGCCCGACAGGGCCCGACAGGGCCCGACAGAGCCCGACAGAGCCCGACAGGGCCCGACAGGGCCCGACAGAGCCCAGTAGAGCCCGACAGAGCCCGACAGAGCCCGACAGAGCCCGACAGGGCCCAGTAGAGCCCAGTAGAGCCCGACAGAGCCCAGTAGAGCCCGACAGAGCCCGACAGGGCCCGACAGAGCCCGACAGGGCCCGACAGGGCCCGACAGAGCCCGACAGAGCCCGACAGAGCCCGACAGAGCCCAGTAGAGCCCGACAGAGCCCGACAGAGCCCGACAGAACCCAGTAGAGCCCGACAGAGCCCGACAGAGCCCGACAGAGCCCGACAGGGCCCAGTAGAGCCCAGTAGAGCCCGACAGAGCCCAGTAGAGCCCGACAGAGCCCGACAGGGCCCGACAGAGCCCGACAGGGCCCGACAGGGCCCGACAGAGCCCGACAGAGCCCGACAGAGCCCGACAGGGCCCGACAGAGCCCGACAGAGCCCGACAGAGCCCGACAGGGCCCGACAGAGCCCGACAGAGCCCGACAGGGCCCAGTAGAGCCCGACAGAGCTCGACAGAGCCCGACAGAGCCCGACAGAGCCCAGTAGAGCCCGACAGAGCCCGACAGAGCCCGACAGAGCCCGACAGGGCCCGACAGAGCCCGACAGAGCCCAACAAGGCCCGACAGAGCCCGACAGAGCCCGACAGGGCCCGACAGAGATCGACAGAGCCCGACAGAGCCCGACAGGGCCCAGTAGAGCCCGACAGAGCCCGACAGGGCCCAGTAGAGCCCGACAGAGCCCGACAGAGCCCGACAGAGCCCGACAGGGCCCGACAGGGACCGACAGAGCCCGACAGGGCCCGACAGAGCCCGACAGGGCCCAGTAGAGCCCAGTAGAGCCCGACAGAGCCCAGTAGAGCCCGACAGGGCCCGACAGAACCCGACAGAGCCCGACAGAGCCCGACAGGTCCCGACAGGGCCCGACAGGGACCGACAGGGCCCAGTAGAGCCCGACAGAGCCCGACAGAGCCCGACAGAGCCCGACAGGGCCCGACAGAGCCCGACAGGGCCCGACAGGGCCCGACAGGGACCGACAGGGCCCAGTAGAGCCCGACAGAGCCCGACAGAGCCCGACAGAACCCGACAGGGCCCAGTAGAGCCCGACAGAGCCCGACAGAGCCCGACAGAGCCCGACAGGGCCCGACAGAGCCCGACAGAGCCCGACAGAGCCCGACAGGGCCCGACAGGACCCAGTAGAGCCCGACAGAGCCCGACAGAGCCCGACAGGGCCCTACAGGGCCCGACAGAGCCCGACGGAGCCCGACAGGGCCCAGTAGAGCCCGACAGAGCCCGACAGGGCCCGACAGAGCCCGACAGGGCCCGACAGAGCCCGACAGAGCCCGACAGGTCCCGACAGGGCCCGACAGGGACCGACAGGGCCCAGTAGAGCCCGACAGAGCCCGACAGAGCCCGACAGAGCCCGACAGGGCCCGACAGAGCCCGACAGGGCCCGACAGGGCCCGACAGGGACCGACAGGGCCCAGTAGAGCCCGACAGAGCCCGACAGAGCCTGACAGAACCCGACAGGGCCCAGTAGAGCCCGACAGAGCCCGACAGAGCCCGACAGAGCCCGACAGGGCCCGACAGAGCCCGACAGAGCCCGACAGAGCCCGACAGGGCCCGACAGGACCCAGTAGAGCCCGACAGAGCCCGACAGAGCCCGACAGGGCCCTACAGGGCCCGACAGAGCCCGACGGAGCCCGACAGGGCCCAGTAGAGCCCGACAGAGCCCGACAGGGCCCGACAGAGCCCGACAGGGCCCGACAGAGCCCGACAGAGCCCGACAGGGCCCGACAGGGACCGACAGAGCCCGACAGGGCCCGACAGAGCCCGACAGGGCCCAGTAGAGCCCAGTAGAGCCCGACAGAGCCCAGTAGAGCCCGACAGAGCCCGACAGGGCCCGACAGAGCCCGACAGGGCCCGACAGGGCCCGACAGAGCCCGACAGGGCCCGACAGGGCCCGACAGAGCCCGACAGAGCCCGACAGGGCCCAGTAGAGCCCGACAGAGCCCGACAGAGCCCGACAGAGCCCAGTAGAGCCCGACAGAGCCCGACAGAGCCCGACAGAGGCCGACAGGGGCCGACAGGGCCCGACAGGGCCCGACAGAGCCCGACAGAGCCCGACAGAGCCCGACAGGGCCCGACAGGGCCCGACAGGGCCCGACAGAGCCCGACAGGGCCCGACAGAGCCCGACAGGGCCCGACAGGGCCCGACAGGGACCGACAGGGCCCAGTAGAGCCCGACAGAGCCCGACAGAGCCCGACAGAACCCGACAGGGCCCAGTAGAGCCCGAGAGAGCCCGACAGAGCCCGACAGAGCCCGACAGAGCCCGACAGAGCCCGACAGAGCCCGACAGGGCCCAGTAGAGCCCGACAGGGCCCAGTAGAGCCCGACAGAGCCCGACAGAGCCCGACAGAGCCCGACAGGGCCCGACAGGGCCCGACAGAGCCCGACAGAGCCCGACAGAGTCCGACAGGGTCCGACAGGGCCCAGTAGAGCCCGACAGAGCCCGACAGGGCCCGACAGAGCCCGACAGGGCCCGACAGGGCCCGACAGAGCCCGACAGGGCCCGACAGAGCCCGACAGAGCCCGACAGAGCCCGACAGGGCCCAGTAGAGCCCAGTAGAGCCCGACAGAGCCCAGTAGAGCCCGACAGAGCCCGACAGGGCCCGACAGGGCCCGACAGAGCCCGACAGAGCCCGACAGGGCCCGACAGGGCCCGACAGGGCCCGACAGGGCCCGACAGGGACCGACAGGTCCCAGTAGAGCCCGACAGAGCCCGACAGGGCCCGACAGAGCCCGACAGAGCCCGACAGAGCCCGACAGGGACCGACAGGGACCAGTAGAGCCCGACAGAGCCCGACAGAGCCCGACAGAACCCGACAGGGCCCAGTAGAGCCCGACAGAGCCCGACAGAGCCCGACAGAGCCCGACAGAGCCCAGTAGAGCCCGACAGAGCCCGACAGAGCCCGACAGAGCCCGACAGAGCCCGACAGGGCCCGACAGAGCCCGACAGGGCCCGACAGAGCCCAACAAGGCCCGACAGAGCCCGACAGAGGCCGACAGGGCCCGACAGAGCCCGACAGGGCCCAGTAGAGCCCGACAGAGCCCGACAGGGCCCAGTAGAGCCCGACAGAGCCCGACAGAGCCCGACAGAGCCCGACAGAGCCCGACAGGGCCCGACAGGGCCCGACAGGGACCGACAGAGCCCGACAGGGCCCGACAGGGCCCGACAGGCACCGACAGGGCCCAGTAGAGCCCGACAGAGCCCGACAGAGCCCGACAGAGCCCGACAGAGCCCGATAGGGCCCGACAGGGCCCAGTAGAGCCCGACAGAGCCCGACAGGGCCCGACAGAGCCCGACAGAGCCCGACAGAGCCCGACAGGGCCCAGTAGAGCCCGACAGAGCCCGACAGAGCCCGACAGAGGCCGACAGGGCCCGACAGAGCCCGACAGAGCCCGACAGAGTCCGACAGGGCCCGACAGAGCCCGACAGGGCCCGACAGAACCCGACAGAGCCCGACAGAGCCCGACAGAGCCCGACAGGGCCCGACAGGGCCCGACAGAGCCCAGTAGAGCCCGACAGAGCCCGACAGAGCCCGACAGAGCCCGACAGAGCCCGACAGAGCCCAGTAGAGTCCGACAGAGCCCGACAGAGCCCGACAGAGCCCGACAGGGCCCGACAGGGCCCGACAGGGCCCAGTAGAGCCCGACAGAGCCCGACAGAACCCGACAGAGCCCGACAGAGCCCGACAGGGCCCGACAGGGCCCAGTAGAGCCCGACAGAGCCCGACAGAGCCCGACAGAACCCGACAGAGCCCGACAGAGCCCGACAGAGCCCGACAGGGCCCGACAGGGCCCGACAGAGCCCGACAGAGCCCGACAGGGCCCAGTAGAGCCCGACAGAGCCCGACAGAGCCCAGTAGAGCCCAGTAGAGCCCGACAGAGCCCAACAGAGCCCGACAGAGCCCGACAGAACCCGACAGAGCCCGACAGAGACCAGTTGAGTCCGACAGAGCCCGACAGATCCCAACAGAGCCCGACAGGGCCCGACAGGGCCCAGTAGAGCCCGACAGAGCCCGACAGAGCCCGACAGAGCCCGACAGAGCCCAGTAGATCCCGACAGAGCCCGACAGAGCCCGACAGAGCCCGACAGGGCCCGACAGGGCCCGACAGAGCCCGACAGAGCCCGACAGGGCCCGACAGGGCCCGACAGGGCCCAGTAGAGCCCGACAGAGCCCGACAGAGCCCGACAGAGCCCGACAGGGCCCAGTAGAGCCCAGTAGAGCCCGAGAGAGCCCAGTAGAGCCCGACAGAGCCCGACAGGGCCCGACAGAGCCCGACAGGGCCCGACAGAGCCCGACAGAGCCCGACAGAGTCCGACAGGGCCCGACAGAGCCCGACAGGGCCCGACAGAACCCGACAGAGCCCGACAGAGCCCGACAGAGCCCGACAGGGCCCGACAGGGCCCGACAGAGCCCAGTAGAGCCCGACAGAGCCCGACAGAGCCCGACAGAGCCCGACAGAGCCCGACAGAGCCCAGTAGAGTCCGACAGAGCCCGACAGAGCCCGACAGAGCCCGACAGGGCCCGACAGGGCCCGACAGGGCCCAGTAGAGCCCGACAGAGCCCGACAGAACCCGACAGAGCCCGACAGAGCCCGACAGGGCCCGACAGGGCCCAGTAGAGCCCGACAGAGCCCGACAGAGCCCGACAGAACCCGACAGAGCCCGACAGAGCCCGACAGAGCCCGACAGGGCCCGACAGGGCCCGACAGAGCCCGACAGAGCCCGACAGGGCCCAGTAGAGCCCGACAGAGCCCGACAGAGCCCAGTAGAGCCCAGTAGAGCCCGACAGAGCCCAACAGAGCCCGACAGAGCCCGACAGAACCCGACAGAGCCCGACAGAGACCAGTTGAGTCCGACAGAGCCCGACAGATCCCGACAGAGCCCGACAGGGCCCGACAGGGCCCAGTAGAGCCCGACAGAGCCCGACAGAGCCCGACAGAGCCCGACAGAGCCCAGTAGATCCCGACAGAGCCCGACAGAGCCCGACAGAGCCCGACAGGGCCCGACAGAGCCCGACAGAGCCCGACAGGGCCCGACAGGGCCCGACAGAGCCCAGTAGAGCCCGACAGAGCCCGACAGAGCCCGACAGAGCCCGACAGGGCCCAGTAGAGCCCAGTAGAGCCCGACAGAGCCCAGTAGAGCCCGACAGAGCCCGACAGGGCCCGACAGAGCCCGACAGGGCCCGACAGGGCCCGACAGAGCCCGACAGGGCCCGACAGAGCCCGACAGAGCCCGACAGAGCCCGACAGGGCCCGACAGAGCCCGACAGAGCCCGACAGGGCCCAGTAGAGCCCGACAGAGCCCGACAGAGCCCGACAGAGCCCGACAGAGCCCAGTAGAGCCCGACAGAGCCCGACAGAGCCCGACAGAGCCCGACAGGGCCCGACAGGGCCCGACAGAGCCCAACAAGGCCCGACAGAGTCCGACAGACCCCGACAGGGCCCGACAGAGATCGACAGAGCCCGACAGAGCCCGACAGGGCCCAGTAGAGCCCGACAGAGCCCGACAGGGCCCAGTAGAGCCCGACAGAGCCCGACAGAGCCCGACAGAGCCCGACAGGGCCCGACAGAGCCCGACAGAGCCCGACAGAGCCCGACAGGGCCCAGTAGAGCCCGACAGAGCCCGACAGGGCCCGACAGAACCCGACAGAGCCCGACAGAGCCCGACAGGGCCCGACAGAGCCCGACAGGGCCCGACAGGGCCCGACAGGGACCGACAGGGCCCAGTAGAGCCCGACAGAGCCCGACAGAGCCCGACAGAACCCGACAGGGCCCAGTAGAGCCCGACAGAGGCCGACAGAGCCCGACAGAGCCCGACAGGGCCCGACAGAGCCCGACAGAGCCCGACAGGGCCCGACAGGGCCCGACAGGGACCGACAGGGCCCAGTAGAGCCCGACAGAGCCCGACAGAGCCCGACAGAACCCGACAGGGCCCAGTAGAGCCCGACAGAGCCCGACAGAGCCCGACAGAGCCCGACAGGGCCCGACAGGGCCCGACAGAGCCCGACAGAGCCCGACAGGGCCCGACAGGACCCAGTAGAGCCCGACAGAGCCCGACAGAGCCCGACAGAGCCCGACAGGGCCCGACATAGCCCGACAGAGCCCGACAGAGGCCGACAGGGCCCAGTAGAGCCCGACAGAGCCCGACAGGGCCCGACAGAGCCCGACAGAGCCCGACAGAGCCCGACAGAGCCCGACAGGGCCCGACAGAGCCCGACAGAGCCCGACAGGGCCCGACAGAGCCCGACAGAGCCCGACAGGGCCCAGTAGAGCCCAGTAGAGCCCAACAGAGCCCAGTAGAGCCCGACAGAGCCCGACAGGGCCCGACAGAGCCCGACAGGGCCCGACAGGGCCCGACAGAGCCCGACAGAGCCCGACAGGGCCCGACAGAGCCCGACAGAGCCCGACAGGGCCCAGTAGAGCCCGACAGAGCCCGACAGAGCCCGACAGAGCCCAGTAGAGCCCGACAGAGCCCGACAGAGCCCGACAGAGCCCGACAGAGCCCGACAGGGCCCGACAGAGCCCGACAGAGCCCGACAGGGCCCAGTAGAGCCCGACAGAGCCCGACAGGGCCCAGTAGAGCCCGACAGAGCCCGACAGAGCCCGACAGAGCCCGACAGGGCCCAGTAGAGCCCGACAGAGCCCGACAGAGCCCGACAGAGCCCGACAGGGCCCGACAGGGCCCGACAGGGCCCGACAGGGCCCAGTAGAGCCCGACAGAGCCCGACAGAGCCCGACAGAACCCGACAGGGCCCAGTAGAGCCCGACAGAGCCCGACAGAGCCCGACAGAGCCCGACAGGGCCCGACAGGGCCCGACAGAGCCCGACAGAGCCCGACAGGGCCCAGTAGAGCCCGACAGAGCCCGACAGAGCCCGACAGAGCCCGACAGAGCCCGACAGGGCCCGACAGGGCCCAGTAGAGCCCGACAGAGCCCGACAGGGCCCGACAGAGCCCGACAGAGCCCGACAGAGCCCGACAGGGCCCAGTAGAGCCCGACAGAGCCAGACAGAGCCCGACAGAGGCCGACAGGGCCCGACAGAGCCCGACAGAGCCCGACAGAGTCCGACAGGGCCCGACAGAGCCCGACAGGGCCCGACAGAACCCGACAGAGCCCGACAGAGCCCGACAGGGCCCGACAGGGCCCGACAGAGCCCAGTAGAGCCCGACAGAGCCCGACAGAGCCCGACAGAGCCCGACAGAGCCCGACAGAGCCCAGTAGAGTCCGACAGAGCCCGACAGAGCCCGACAGAGCCCGACAGGGCCCGACAGGGCCCGACAGGGCCCAGTAGAGCCCGACAGAGCCCGACAGAACCCGACAGAGCCCGACAGAGCCCGACAGGGCCCGACAGGGCCCAGTAGAGCCCGACAGAGCCCGACAGAGCCCGACAGAACCCGACAGAGCCCGACAGAGCCGGACAGAGCCCGACAGGGCCCGACAGGGCCCGACAGAGCCCGACAGAGCCCGACAGGGCCCAGTAGAGCCCGACAGAGCCCGACAGAGCCCAGTAGAGCCCAGTAGAGCCCGACAGAGCCCAACAGAGCCCGACAGAGCCCGACAGAACCCGACAGAGCCCGACAGAGACCAGTTGAGTCCGACAGAGCCCGACAGATCCCGACAGAGCCCGACAGGGCCCGACAGGGCCCAGTAGAGCCCGACAGAGCCCGACAGAGCCCGACAGAGCCCAGTAGATCCCGACAGAGCCCGACAGAGCCCGACAGAGCCCGACAGGGCCCGACAGGGCCCGACAGAGCCCGACAGAGCCCGACAGGGCCCGACAGGGCCCGACAGAGCCCAGTAGAGCCCGACAGAGCCCGACAGGGCCCGACAGGGCCCGACAGGGCCCAGTAGAGCCCAGTAGAGCCCGACAGAGCCCAGTAGATCCCGACAGAGCCCGACAGAGCCCGACAGAGCCCGACAGGGCCCGACAGAGCCCGACAGGGCCCGACAGGGCCCGACAGAGCCCGACAGGGCCCGACAGAGCCCGACAGAGCCCGACAGAGCCCGACAGGGCCCGACAGAGCCCGACAGAGCCCGACAGGGCCCAGTAGAGCCCGACAGAGCTCGACAGAGCCCGACAGAGCCCGACAGAGCCCAGTAGAGCCCGACAGAGCCCGACAGAGCCCGACAGAGCCCGACAGGGCCCGACAGAGCCCGACAGAGCCCAACAAGGCCCGACAGAGCCCGACAGAGCCCGACAGGGCCCGACAGAGATCGACAGAGCCCGACAGGGCCCAGTAGAGCCCGACAGAGCCCGACAGAGCCCGACAGGGCCCGACAGAGCCCGACAGAGCCCGACAGAGTCCGACAGGGCCCGACAGGGCCCAGTAGAGCCCGACAGAGCCCGACAGGGCCCGACAGAGCCCGACAGAGCCCGACAGGGCCCGACAGAGCCCGACAGAGCCCGACAGGGCCCAGTAGAGCCCAGTAGAGCCCGACAGAGCCCAGTAGAGCCCGACAGAGCCCGACAGGGCCCGACAGAGCCCGACAGGGCCGACAGGGCCCGACAGAGCCCGACAGGGCCCGACAGAGCCCGACAGAGCCCGACAGGGCCCAGTAGAGCCCGACAGAGCCCGACAGAGCCCGACAGAGCCCAGTAGAGCCCGACAGAGCCCGACAGAGCCCGACAGAGCCCGACAGAGCCCGACAGGGCCCGACAGAGCCCGACAGAGCCCGACAGGGCCCAGTAGAGCCCGACAGAGCCCGACAGGGCCCAGTAGAGCCCGACAGAGCCCGACAGAGCCCGACAGAGCCCGACAGGGCCCAGTAGAGCCCGACAGAGCCCGACAGGGCCCGACAGAGCCCGACAGAGCCCGACAGAGCCCGACAGGGCCCGACAGGGCCCGACAGGGCCCGACAGGGCCCAGTAGAGCCCGACAGAGCCCGACAGAGCCCGACAGAACCCGACAGGGCCCAGTAGAGCCCGACAGAGCCCGACAGAGCCCGACAGAGCCCGACAGGGCCCGACAGGGCCCGACAGAGCCCGACAGAGCCCGACAGAGCCCGACAGGGCCCAGTAGAGCCCGACAGAGCCCGACAGAGCCCGACAGAGCCCGACAGAGCCCGACAGAGCCCGACAGGGCCCGACAGGGCCCAGTAGAGCCCGACAGAGCCCGACAGGGCCCGACAGAGCCCGACAGAGCCCGACAGAGCCCGACAGGGCCCAGTAGAGCCCGACAGAGCCCGACAGAGCCCGACAGAGGCCGACAGGGCCCGACAGATCCCGACAGAGCCCGACAGAGTCCGACAGGGCCCGACAGAGCCCGACAGGGCCCGACAGAACCCGACAGAGCCCGACAGAGCCCGACAGGGCCCGACAGGGCCCGACAGAGCCCAGTAGAGCCCGACAGAGCCCGACAGAGCCCGACAGAGCCCGACAGAGCCCGACAGAGCCCAGTAGAGTCCGACAGAGCCCGACAGAGCCCGACAGAGCCCGACAGGGCCCGACAGGGCCCGACAGGGCCCAGTAGAGCCCGACAGAGCCCGACAGAACCCGACAGAGCCCGACAGAGCCCGACAGGGCCCGACAGGGCCCAGTAGAGCCCGACAGAGCCCGACAGAGCCCGACAGAACCCGACAGAGCCCGACAGAGCCCGACAGAGCCCGACAGGGCCCGACAGGGCCCGACAGAGCCCGACAGAGCCCGACAGGGCCCAGTAGAGCCCGACAGAGCCCGACAGAGCCCAGTAGAGCCCAGTAGAGCCCGACAGAGCCCAACAGAGCCCGACAGAGCCCGACAGAACCCGACAGAGCCCGACAGAGACCAGTTGAGTCCGACAGAGCCCGACAGATCCCGACAGAGCCCGACAGGGCCCGACAGGGCCCAGTAGAGCCCGACAGAGCCCGACAGAGCCCGACAGAGCCCAGTAGATCCCGACAGAGCCCGACAGAGCCCGACAGAGCCCGACAGGGCCCGACAGGGCCCGACAGAGCCCGACAGAGCCCGACAGGGCCCGACAGGGCCCGACAGAGCCCAGTAGAGCCCGACAGAGCCCGACAGGGCCCGACAGGGCCCGACAGGGCCCAGTAGAGCCCAGTAGAGCCCGACAGAGCCCAGTAGAGCCCGACAGAGCCCGACAGGGCCCGACAGAGCCCGACAGGGCCCGACAGGGCCCGACAGAGCCCGACAGGGCCCGACAGAGCCCGACAGAGCCCGACAGAGCCCGACAGGGCCCGACAGAGCCCGACAGAGCCCGACAGGGCCCAGTAGAGCCCGACAGAGCTCGACAGAGCCCGACAGAGCCCGACAGAGCCCAGTAGAGCCCGACAGAGCCCGACAGAGCCCGACAGAGCCCGACAGGGCCCGACAGAGCCCGACAGAGCCCAACAAGGCCCGACAGAGCCCGACAGAGCCCGACAGGGCCCGACAGAGATCGACAGAGCCCGACAGGGCCCAGTAGAGCCCGACAGAGCCCGACAGGGCCCAGTAGAGCCCGACAGAGCCCGACAGAGCCCGACAGAGCCCGACAGGGCCCGACAGGGACCGACAGAGCCCGACAGGGCCCGACAGAGCCCGACAGGGCCCAGTAGAGCCCAGTAGAGCCCGACAGAGCCCAGTAGAGCCCGACAGAGCCCGACAGGGCCCGACAGAGCCCGACAGGGCCCGACAGGGCCCGACAGAGCCCGACAGGGCCCGACAGAGCCCGACAGGGCCCGACAGGGCCCGACACGGCCCGACAGGGCCCGACAGAGCCCGACAGAGCCCGACAGGGCCCAGTAGAGCCCGACAGAGCCCGACAGAGCCCGACAGAGCCCAGTAGAGCCTGACAGAGCCCGACAGAGCCCGACAGAGCCCGACAGGGCCCGACAGAGCCCGACAGGGCCCGACAGGGCCCGACAGGGACCGACAGGGCCCAGTAGAGCCCGACAGAGCCCGACAGAGCCCGACAGAACCCGACAGGGCCCAGTAGAGCCCGACAGAGCCCGACAGAGCCCGACAGAGCCCGACAGGGCCCGACAGGGCCCGACAGAGCCCGACAGAGCCCGACAGGGCCCGACAGGACCCAGTAGAGCCCGACAGAGCCCGACAGAGCCCGACAGAGCCCGACAGGGCCCTACAGGGCCCGACAGAGCCCGACGGAGCCCGACAGGGCCCAGTAGAGCCCGACAGAGCCCGACAGGGCCCGACAGAGCCCGACAGGGCCCGACAGAGCCCGACAGAGCCCGACAGGGCCCGACAGGGACAGACAGAGCCCGACAGGGCCCGACAGAGCCCGACAGGGCCCAGTAGAGCCCAGTAGAGCCCGACAGAGCCCAGTAGAGCCCGACAGAGCCCGACAGGGCCCGACAGAGCCCGACAGGGCCCGACAGGGCCCGACAGAGCCCGACAGGGCCCGACAGAGCCCGACAGAGCCCGACAGGGCCCAGTAGAGCCCGACAGAGCCCGACAGAGCCCGACAGGGCCCAGTAGAGCCCGACAGAGCCCGACAGAGCCCGACAGAGCCCAGTAGATCCCGACAGAGCCCGACAGAGCCCGACAGAGCCCGACAGGGCCCGACAGAGCCCGACAGGGCCCGACAGGGCCCGACAGGGACCGACAGGGCCCAGTAGAGCCCGACAGAGCCCGACAGAGCCCGACAGAACCCGACAGGGCCCAGTAGAGCCCGACAGAGCCCGACAGAGCCCGACAGAGCCCGACAGGGCCCTACAGGGCCCGACAGAGCCCGACAGAGCCCGACAGGGCCCGACAGGGCCCAGTAGAGCCCGACAGAGCCCGACAGGGCCCGACAGAGCCCGACAGGGCCCGACAGAGCCCGACAGAGCCCGACAGGGCCCGACAGGGACCGACAGAGCCCGACAGGGCCCGACAGAGCCCGACAGGGCCCAGTAGAGCCCAGTAGAGCCCGACAGAGCCCAGTAGAGCCCGACAGAGCCCGACAGGGCCCGACAGAGCCCGACAGGGCCCGACAGGGCCCGACAGAGCCCGACAGGGCCCGACAGGGCCCGACAGAGCCCGACAGAGCCCGACAGGGCCCAGTAGAGCCCGACAGAGCCCGACAGAGCCCGACAGAGCCCAGTAGAGCCCGACAGAGCCCGACAGAGCCCGACAGAGCCCGACAGGGGCCGACAGGGCCCGACAGGGGCCGACAGAGCCCGACAGAGCCCGACAGGGCCCGACAGGGCCCGACAGGGCCCGACAGAGCCCGACAGGGCCCGACAGAGCCCGACAGGGCTCGACAGGGCCCGACAGGGACCGACAGGGCCCAGTAGAGCCCGACAGAGCCCGACAGAGCCCGACAGAACCCGACAGGGCCCAGTAGAGCCCGAGAGAGCCCGACAGAGCCCGACAGAGCCCGACAGGGCCCGACAGAGCCCGACAGAGCCCGACAGAGCCCGACAGGGCCCGACAGGGCCCGACAGGGCCCGACAGGGCCCGACAGAGCCCGACAGAGCCCGACAGGGCCCGACAGGGCCCAGTAGAGCCCGACAGAGCCCAACAGAGCCCGACAGAACACGACAGGTCCCGACAGAGCCCGACAGAGCCCGACAGAGCCCGACAGAGCCCGACAGGGCCCAGTAGAGCCCGACAGAGCCCGACAGAGCCCGACAGAACACGACAGGTCCCGACAGAGCCCGACAGAGCCCGACAGAGCCCGACAGAGCCCGACAGGGCCCGACAGAGCCCGACAGAGCCCGACAGAGCCCGACAGGGCCCAGTAGAGCCCGACAGAGCCCGACAGAGCCCGACAGAGGCCGACAGGGCCCGACAGAGCCCGACAGAGGCCGACAGAGTCCGACAGGGCCCGACAGAGCCCGACAGGGCCCGACAGAGGCCGACAGAGCCCGACAGAGCCCGACAGAGCCCGACAGGGCCCGACAGGGCCCGACAGAGCCCAGTAGAGCCCGACAGAGCCCGACAGAGCCCGACAGAGCCCGACAGAGCCCGACAGAGCCCAGTAGAGTCCGACAGAGCCCGACAGAGCCCGACAGAGCCCGACAGGGCCCGACAGGGCCCGACAGGGCCCGACAGGGCCCAGTAGAGCCCGACAGAGCCCGACAGAACCCGACAGAGCCCGACAGAGCCCGACAGGGCCCGACAGGGCCCAGTAGAGCCCGACAGAGCCCGACAGAGCCCGACAGAGCCCGACAGAACCCGACAGAGCCCGACAGAGCCCGACAGGGCCCGACAGGGCCCGACAGGGCCCAGTAGAGCCCGACAGAGCCTGACAGAGCCCAGTAGAGCCCAGTAGAGCCCGACAGAGCCCGACAGAGCCCGACAGAGACCAGTTGAGTCCGACAGAGCCCGACAGATCCCGACAGAGCCCGACAGGGTCCGACAGGGCCCAGTAGAGCCCGACAGAGCCCGACAGAGCCCGACAGAGCCCAGTAGATCCCGACAGAGCCCGACAGAGTCCGACAGAGCCCGACAGGGCCCGACAGAGCCCGACAGACCCCGACAGGGCCCGACAGGGCCCGACAGGGCCCAGTAGAGCCCGACAGAGCCCGACAGAGCCCGACAGAGCCCGACAGGGCCCAGTAGAGCCCAGTAGAGCCCGACAGAGCCCAGTAGAGCCCGACAGAGCCCGACAGGGCCCGACAGAGCCCGACAGGGCCCGACAGGGCCCGACAGAGCCCGACAGAGCCCGACAGAGCCCGACAGGGCCCGACAGAGCCCGACAGAGCCCGACAGGGCCCAGTAGAGCCCGACAGAGCCCGACAGAGCCCGACAGAGCCCGACAGAGCCCAGTAGAGCCCGACAGAGCCCGACAGAGCCCGACAGAGCCCGACAGGGCCCGACAGAGCCCGACAGAGCCCAACAAGGCCCGACAGAGCCCGACAGAGCCCGACAGGGCCCAGTAGAGCCCGACAGAGCCCGACAGGGCCCAGTAGAGCCCGACAGAGCCCGACAGAGCCCGAAAGAGCCCGACAGGGCCCAACAGAGCCCGACAGAGCCCGACAGAGCCCGACAGGGCCCAGTAGAGCCCGACAGAGCCCGACAGGGCCCGACAGAGCCCGACAGAGCCCGACAGAGCCCGACAGGGCCCGACAGATCCCGACAGGGCCCGACAGGGCCCGACAGGGACCGACAGGGCCCAGTAGAGCCCGACAGAGCCCGACAGAGCCCGACAGAACCCGACAGGGCCCAGTAGAGCCCGACAGAGCCCGACAGAGCCCGACAGAGCCCGACAGGGCCCGACAGAGCCCGACAGAGCCCGACAGGACCCAGTAGAGCCCGACAGAGCCCGACAGAGCCCGACAGAGCCCGACAGGGCCCGACAGAGCCCGACAGGGCCCGACAGAGCCCGACAGGGCCCAGTAGAGCCCGACAGAGCCCGACAGGGCCCGACAGAGCCCGACAGAGCCCGACAGAGCCCGACAGGGCCCAGTAGAGCCCGACAGAGCCCGACAGAGCCCGACAGAGCCCGACAGGGCCCGACAGGGCCCGACAGGGCCCGACAGGGACCGACAGGGCCCAGTAGAGCCCGACAGAGCCCGACAGGGCCCGACAGGGCCCGACAGAGCCCGACAGGGCCCGACAGGGCCCGACAGAGCCCGACAGAGCCCAGTAGAGCCCAGTAGAGCCCGACAGAGCCCAGTAGAGCCCGACAGACCCCGACAGGGCCCGACAGAGCCCGACAGGGCCCGACAGGGCCCGACAGAGCCCGACAGGGCCCGACAGAGCCCGACAGAGCCCGACAGGGCCCGACAGAGCCCGACAGAGCCCAGTAGAGCCCGACAGAGCCCGACAGAACCCGACAGAGCACGACAGAGCCCGACAGAGCCCGACAGAGCCCGACAGAGCCCAGTAGAGCCCGACAGAGCCCGACAGAGCCCGACAGAGCCCGACAGGGCCCGACAGAGCCCGACAGAGCCCGACAGGGCCCAGTAGAGCCCGACAGAGCCCGACAGGGCCCAGTAGAGCCCGACAGAGCTCGACAGAGCCCGACAGGGCCCGACAGAGCCCGACAGAGCCCGACAGAACCCGACAGGGCCCAGTAGAGCCCGACAGAGCCCGACAGAGCCCGACAGAGCCCGACAGGGCCCGACAGAGCCCGACAGAGCACGACAGAGCCAGACAGGGCCCGACAGGGCCCAGTAGAGCCCGACAGAGCCCGACAGGGCCCGACAGAGCCCGACAGAGCCCGACAGGGCCCAGTAGAGCCCGACAGAGCCCGACAGAGCCCGACAGAGCCCGACAGAGCCCGACAGGGCCCGACAGAGCCCGACAGAGCCCGACAGGGCCCGACAGGGCCCAATAGAGCCCGACAGAGCCCGACAGGGCCCGACAGAGCCCGACAGGGCCCGACAGGGCCCAACAGAGCCCGACAGATCCCGACAGGGCCCGACAGAGCCCGACAGAGCCCAACAGAGCCCGACAGAGCCCGACAGGGCCCGACAGGGCCCGACAGAGCCAGACAGAGCCCGACAGAGCCCGACAGGGCCCGACAGAGCCCAGTAGAGCCCGACAGAGCCCGACAGAGCCCGACAGAGCCCGACAGAGCCCAGTAGAGCCCGACAGAGCCCGACAGGGCCCGACAGGGCCCGACAGGGCACAGTAGAGCCCGACAGAGCCCGACAGAGCCCAGTAGAGCCCGACAGAGCCCGACAGGGCCCGACAGGGCCCGACAGGGCACAGTAGAGCCCGACAGAGCCCGACAGAGCTCAGTAGAGTCCAGTAGAGCCCGACAGGGCCCGACAGAGCCCGACAGGGCTCGACAGGGCCCGACAGGGCCCAGTAGAGCCCGACAGAGCCCGACAGAGCCCGACAGGGCCCGACAGGGCCCGACAGAGCCCAGTAGAGCCCGACAGAGCCCAACAGAGCCCAACAGAGCCCGACAGAACCCGACAGAGCCCGACAGAGACCGACAGAGCCCGACAGGGCCCAGTAGAGCCCGACAGGGCCCAGTAGAGCCCGACAGAGCCCGACAGAGCCCGACAGAGCCCGACAGGGCCCGACAGAGCCCGACAGAGCCCGACAGGGCCCAGTAGAGCCCGACAGAGCCCGACAGGGCCCGACAGAGCCCGACAGAGCCCGACAGAGCCCGACAGGGTCCGACAGGGACCGACAGGGCCCAGTAGAGCCCGACAGAGCCCGACAGAGCCCGACAGAACCCGACAGGGCCCAGTAGAGCCCGACAGAGCCCGACAGAGCCCGACAGAGCCCGACAGGGCCCGACAGAGCCCGACAGAGCCCGACAGAGCCCGACAGGGCCCGACAGGACCCAGTAGAGCCCGACAGAGCCCGACAGAGCCCGACAGAGCCCGACAGGGCCCGACAGGGCCCGACAGAGCCCGACAGAGCCCGACAGGGCCCAGTAGAGCCCGACAGAGCCCGACAGGGCCCGACAGAGCCCGACAGAGCCCGACAGAGCCCGACAGGGCCCAGTAGAGCCCGACAGAGCCCGACAGAGCCCGACAGGGCCCGACAGAGCCTGACAGAGCCCGACAGAGTCCGACAGAGCCCGACAGGGCCCAGTAGAGCCCGACAGAGCCCGACAGGGCCCGACAGAGCCCGACAGGGCCCGACAGGGCCCGACAGAGCCCGACAGGGCCCGACAGGGCCCGACAGAGCCCGACAGAGCCCGACAGGGCCCAGTAGAGCCCAGTAGAGCCCGACAGAGCCCAGTAGAGCCCGACAGAGCCCGACAGGGCCCGACAGAGCCCGACAGGGCCCGACAGGGCCTGACAGAGCCCGACAGGGCCCGACAGAGCCCGACAGAGCCCGACAGAGCCCGACAGGGCCCGACAGAGCCCGACAGGGCCCAGTAGAGCCCGACAGAGCCCGACAGAGCCCGACAGAGCCCAGTAGAGCCCGACAGAGCCCGACAGAGCCCGACAGAGCCCGACAGGGCCCGACAGAGCCCGACAGAGCCCGACAGGGCCCAGTAGAGCCCGACATAGCCCGACAGGGCCCAGTAGAGCCCGACAGAGCCCGACAGAGCCCGACAGAGCCCGACAGGGCCCGACAGAGACCGACAGGGCCCGACAGGGCCCGACAGGGCCCAGTAGAGCCTGACAGAGCCCGACAGGGCCCGACAGAGCCCGACAGAGCCCGACAGGGCCCAGTAGAGCCCGACAGAGCCCGACAGAACCCGACAGGGCCCAGTAGAGCCCAACAGAGCACGACAGAGCCCGACAGAGCCCGACAGGGCCCGACAGAGCCCGACAGAGCCCGACAGGGCCCGACAGGGCCCGACAGAGCCCGACAGAGCCCGACAGAGCCCGACAGAGCCCGACAGGGCCCAGTAGAGCCCGACAGAGCCCGACAGAGCCCGACAGAGGCCGACAGAGCCCGACAGGGCCCAACAAGGCCCGACAGAGCCCGACAGGGCCCAGTAGAGCCCGACAGAGCCCGACAGGGCCCGACAGGGCCCAGTAGAGCCCGACAGAGCCTGACAGAGCCCAGTAGAGCCCAGTAGAGCCCGACAGAGCCCGACAGAGCCCGACAGAGACCAGTTGAGTCCGACAGAGCCCGACAGATCCCGACAGAGCCCGACAGGGTCCGACAGGGCCCAGTAGAGCCCGACAGAGCCCGACAGAGCCCGACAGAGCCCAGTAGATCCCGACAGAGCCCGACAGAGCCCGACAGAGCCCGACAGGGCCCGACAGAGCCCGACAGACCCCGACAGGGCCCGACAGGGCCCGACAGGGCCCAGTAGAGCCCGACAGGGCCCGACAGGACCCAGTAGAGCCCGACAGAGCCTGACAGAGCCCGACAGAGCCCGACAGGGCCCAGTAGAGCCCAGTAGAGCCCGACAGAGCCCAGTAGAGCCCGACAGAGCCCGACAGGGCCCGACAGGGCCCGACAGGGCCCGACAGGGCCCGACAGGGCCCGACAGAGCCCGACAAAGCCCGACAGGGCCCAGTAGAGCCCGACAGAGCCCGACAGAGCCCGACAGAGCCCGACAGAGCCCGACAGAGCCCAGTAGAGCCCGACAGAGCCCGACAGAGCCCGACAGAGCCCGACAGGGCCCGACAGAGCCCGACAGAGCCCAACAAGGCCCGACAGAGCCCGACAGAGCCCGACAGGGCCCAGTAGAGCCCGACAGAGCCCGACAGGGCCCAGTAGAGCCCGACAGAGCCCGACAGAGCCCGACAGAGCCCGACAGGGCCCAACAGAGCCCGACAGATCCCGACAGAGCCCGACAGGGCCCAGTAGAGCCCGACAGAGCCCGACAGAGCCCGACAGAACCCAACAGGGCCCAGTAGAGCCCGACAGAGCCCGACAGAGCCCGACAGAGCCCGACAGGGCCCGACAGGGCCCGACAGAGCCCGACAGAGCCCGACAGGGCCCGACAGAGCCCGACAGAGCCCGACAGGGCCCAGTAGAGCCCGACAGAGCCCGACAGGGCCCGACAGAGCCCGACAGAGCCCGACAGAGCCCGACAGGGCCCAGTAGAGCCCGACAGAGCCCGACAGAGCCCGACAGAGCCCGACAGGGCCCGACAGGGCCCGACAGGGCCCGACAGGGACCGACAGGGCCCAGTAGAGCCCGACAGAGCCCGACAGGGCCCGACAGGGCCCGACAGAGCCCGACAGGGCCCGACAGAGCCCGACAGAGCCCGACAGAGCCCAGTAGAGCCCAGTAGAGCCCGACAGAGCCCAGTAGAGCCCGACAGAGCCCGACAGGGCCCGACAGAGCCCGACAGGGCCCGACAGGGCCCGACAGAGCCCGACAGGGCCCGACAGAGCCCGACAGAGCCCGACAGGGCCCACTAGAGCCCGACAGAGCCCGACAGAGCCCGACAGAGCCCAGTAGAGCCCGACAGAGCCCGACAGAGCCCGACAGAGCCCGACAGGGCCCGACAGAGCCCGACAGAGCCCGACAGGGCCCAGTAGAGCCCGACAGAGCCCGACAGGGCCCAGTAGAGCCCGACAGAGCTCGACAGAGCCCGACAGGGCCCGACAGAGCCCGACAGAGCCCGACAGAACCCGACAGGGCCCAGTAGAGCCCGACAGAGCCCGACAGAGCCCGACAGAGCCCGACAGGGCCCGACAGAGCCCGACAGAGCCCGACAGAGCCCGACAGGGCCCGACAGGGCCCAGTAGAGCCCGACAGAGCCCGACAGGGCCCGACAGAGCCCGACAGAGCCCGACAGGGCCCAGTAGAGCCCGACAGAGCCCGACAGAGCCCGACAGAGCCCGACAGAGCCCGACAGGGCCCGACAGAGCCCGACAGAGCCCGACAGGGCCCGACAGGGCCCAATAGAGCCCGACAGAGCCCGACAGGGCCCGACAGAGCCCGACAGGGCCCGACAGGGCCCAACAGAGCCCGACAGATCCCGACAGGGCCCGACAGAGCCCGACAGAGCCCGACAGAGCCCGACAGAGCCCGACAGGGCCCGACAGGGCCCGACAGAGCCCGACAGGGCCCGACAGAGCCCAGTAGAGCCCAGTAGAGCCCGACAGAGCCCGACAGGGCCCGACAGGGCCCGACAGGGCCCGACAGAGCCCGACAGACCCCGACAGGGCCCGACAGGGCCCGACAGGGCCCAGTAGAGCCCGACAGGGCCCGACAGGACCCAGTAGAGCCCGACAGAGCCCGACAGAGCCCGACAGAGCCCGACAGGGCCCAGTAGAGCCCAGTAGAGCCCGACAGAGCCCAGTAGAGCCCGACAGAGCCCGACAGGGCCCGACAGGGCCCGACAGGGCCCGACAGGGCCCGACAGGGCCCGACAGAGCCCGACAAAGCCCGACAGGGCCCAGTAGAGCCCGACAGAGCCCGACAGAGCCCGACAGAGCCCGACAGAGCCCGACAGAGCCCAGTAGAGCCCGACAGAGCCCGACAGAGCCCGACAGAGCCCGACAGGGCCCGACAGAGCCCGACAGAGCCCAACAAGGCCCGACAGAGCCCGACAGAGCCCGACAGGGCCCAGTAGAGCCCGACAGAGCCCGACAGGGCCCAGTAGAGCCCGACAGAGCCCGACAGAGCCCGACAGAGCCCGACAGGGCCCAACAGAGCCCGACAGAGCCCGACAGAGCCCGACAGGGCCCGACAGAGCCCGACAGAGCCCGACAGGGCCCAGTAGAGCCCGACAGAGCCCGACAGGGCCCGACAGAGCCCGACAGAGCCCGACAGAGCCCGACAGGGCCCAGTAGAGCCCGACAGAGCCCGACAGAGCCCGACAGAGCCCGACAGGGCCCGACAGGGCCCGACAGGGCCCGACAGGGACCGACAGGGCCCAGTAGAGCCCGACAGAGCCCGACAGGGCCCGACAGGGCCCGACAGAGCCCGACAGGGCCCGACAGAGCCCGACAGAGCCCGACAGAGCCCAGTAGAGCCCAGTAGAGCCCGACAGAGCCCAGTAGAGCCCGACAGAGCCCGACAGGGCCCGACAGAGCCCGACAGGGCCCGACAGGGCCCGACAGAGCCCGACAGGGCCCGACAGAGCCCGACAGAGCCCGACAGGGCCCACTAGAGCCCGACAGAGCCCGACAGAGCCCGACAGAGCCCAGTAGAGCCCGACAGAGCCCGACAGAGCCCGACAGAGCCCGACAGGGCCCGACAGAGCCCGACAGAGCCCGACAGGGCCCAGTAGAGCCCGACAGAGCCCGACAGGGCCCAGTAGAGCCCGACAGAGCTCGACAGAGCCCGACAGGGCCCGACAGAGCCCGACAGAGCCCGACAGAACCCGACAGGGCCCAGTAGAGCCCGACAGAGCCCGACAGAGCCCGACAGAGCCCGACAGGGCCCGACAGAGCCCGACAGAGCCCGACAGAGCCCGACAGGGCCCGACAGGGCCCAGTAGAGCCCGACAGAGCCCGACAGGGCCCGACAGAGCCCGACAGAGCCCGACAGGGCCCAGTAGAGCCCGACAGAGCCCGACAGAGCCCGACAGAGCCCGACAGAGCCCGACAGGGCCCGACAGAGCCCGACAGAGCCCGACAGGGCCCGACAGGGCCCAATAGAGCCCGACAGAGCCCGACAGGGCCCGACAGAGCCCGACAGGGCCCGACAGGGCCCAACAGAGCCCGACAGATCCCGACAGGGCCCGACAGAGCCCGACAGAGCCCGACAGAGCCCGACAGAGCCCGACAGGGCCCGACAGGGCCCGACAGAGCCCGACAGAGCCCGACAGGGCCCGACAGAGCCCAGTAGAGCCCAGTAGAGCCCGACAGAGCCCGACAGGGCCCGACAGGGCCCGACAGGGCACAGTAGAGCCCGACAGAGCCCGACAGAGCTCAGTAGAGTCCAGTAGAGCCCGACAGAGCCCGACAGAGCCCGACAGAGCCCGACAGGCCCCGACAGAGCCCGACAGAGCCCGACAGGGCTCGACAGGGCCCGACAGGGCCCAGTAGAGCCCGACAGAGCCCGACAGAGCCCGACAGGGCCCGACAGGGCCCGACAGAGCCCAGTAGAGCCCGACAGAGCCCAACAGAGCCCAACAGAGCCCGACAGAACCCGACAGAGCCCGACAGAGACCGACAGAGCCCGACAGGGCCCAGTAGAGCCCGACAGAGCCCGACAGGGCCCAGTAGAGCCCGACAGAGCCCGACAGAGCCCGACAGAGCCCGACAGGGCCCGACAGAGCCCGACAGAGCCCGACAGGGCCCAGTAGAGCCCGACAGAGCCCGACAGGGCCCGACAGAGCCCGACAGAGCCCGACAGAGCCCGACAGGGTCCGACAGGGACCGACAGGGCCCAGTAGAGCCCGACAGAGCCCGACAGAGCCCGACAGAACCCGACAGGGCCCAGTAGAGCCCGACAGAGCCCGACAGAGCCCGACAGAGCCCGACAGGGCCCGACAGAGCCTGACAGAGCCCGACAGAGCCCGACAGGGCCCGACAGGACCCAGTAGAGCCCGACAGAGCCCGACAGAGCCCGACAGAGCCCGACAGGGCCCGACAGGGCCCGACAGAGCCCGACAGAGCCCGACAGAGCCCGACAGGGCCCAGTAGAGCCCGACAGAGCCCGACAGGGCCCGACAGAGCCCGACAGAGCCCGACAGAGCCCGACAGAGCCCGACAGGGCCCAGTAGAGCCCGACAGAGCCCGACAGAGCCCGACAGGGCCCGACAGAGCCTGACAGAGCCCGACAGAGTCCGACAGAGCCCGACAGGGCCCAGTAGAGCCCGACAGAGCCCGACAGGGCCCGACAGAGCCCGACAGGGCCCGACAGGGCCCGACAGAGCCCGACAGGGCCCGACAGGGCCCGACAGAGCCCGACAGGGCCCGACAGGGCCCAGTAGAGCCCAGTAGAGCCCGACAGAGCCCAGTAGAGCCCGACAGAGCCCGACAGGGCCCGACAGAGCCCGACAGGGCCCGACAGGGCCTGACAGAGCCCGACAGGGCCCGACAGAGCCCGACAGAGCCCGACAGAGCCCGACAGGGCCCGACAGAGCCCGACAGGGCCCAGTAGAGCCCGACAGAGCCCGACAGAGCCCGACAGAGCCCAGTAGAGCCCGACAGAGCCCGACAGAGCCCGACAGAGCCCGACAGAGCCCGACAGAGCCCAGTAGAGCCCGACAGGGCCCAGTAGAGCCTGACAGAGCCCGACAGGGCCCGACAGGGACCGACAGGGCCCAGTAGAGCCCGACAGAGCCCGACAGAACCCGACAGGGCCCAGTAGAGCCCGACAGAGCCCGACAGAGCCCGACAGAGCCCGACAGGGCCCGACAGAGCCCGACAGAGCCCGACAGGGCCCGACAGGGCCCGACAGAGCCCGACAGAGCCCGACAGAGCCCGACAGGGCCCAGTAGAGCCCGACAGGGCCCAACAAGGCCCGACAGAGCCCGACAGAGCCCGACAGGGCCCAGTAGAGCCCGACAGAGCCCGACAGGGCCCAGTAGAGCCCAACAGAGCCCGACAGAGCCCGACAGAGCCCGACAGAGCCCGACAGAGCCCGACAGGGCCCAGTAGAGCCCGACAGAGCCCGACAGGGCCCGACAGAGCCCGACAGGGCCCGACAGGGCCCGACAGGGCCCGACAGGGACCGACAGGGCCCAGTAGAGCCCGACAGAGCCCGACAGAACCCGACAGGGCCCAGTAGAGCCCGACAGAGCCCGACAGAGCCCGACAGAGCCCGACAGAGCCCGACAGGGCCCGACAGAGCCCGACAGAGCCCGACAGGGCCCGACAGGACCCAGTAGAGCCCGACAGAGCCCGACAGGGCCCGACAGAGCCCGACAGAGCCCGACAGAGCCCGACAGAGCCCGACAGGGCCCAGTAGAGCCCGACAGAGCCCGACAGAGCCCGACAGAGCCCGACAGGGCCCGACAGAGCCCGACAGAGCCCGACAGAGTCCGACAGGGCCCGACAGGGCCCAGTAGAGCCCGACAGAGCCCGACAGGGCCCGACAGAGCCCGACAGGGCCCGACAGGGCCCGACAGAGCCCGACAGGGCCCGACAGAGCCCGACAGAGCCCGACAGAGCCCGACAGGGCCCAGTAGAGCCCAGTAGAGCCTGACAGAGCCCAGTAGAGCCCGACAGAGCCCGACAGGGCCCGACAGAGCCCGACAGGGCCCGACAGGGCCCGACAGGGACCGACAGAGCCCGACAGAGCCCGACAGGGCCCAGTAGAGCCCGACAGAGCCCGACAGAGCCCGACAGAGCCCAGTAGAGCCCGACAGAGCCCGACAGAGCCCGACAGAGCCCGACAGAGCCCGACAGGGCCCGACAGAGCCCGACAGGGCCCGACAGAGCCCGACAGGGCCCGACAGAGCCCGACAGAGCCCGACAGGGCCCAGTAGAGCCCGACAGAGCCCGACAGAGCCCGACAGAGCCCGACAGAGCCCGACAGGGCCCGACAGAGCCCGACAGAGCCCGACAGGGCCCGACAGGGCCCAATAGAGCCCGACAGAGCCCGACAGGGCCCGACAGAGCCCGACAGGGCCCGACAGGGCCCAACAGAGCCCGACAGATCCCGACAGGGCCCGACAGAGCCCGACAGAGCCCAACAGAGCCCGACAGAGCCCGACAGGGCCCGACAGGGCCCGACAGAGCCAGACAGAGCCCGACAGAGCCCGACAGGGCCCGACAGAGCCCAGTAGAGCCCGACAGAGCCCGACAGAGCCCGACAGAGCCCGACAGAGCCCAGTAGAGCCCGACAGAGCCCGACAGGGCCCGACAGGGCCCGACAGGGCACAGTAGAGCCCGACAGAGCCCGACAGAGCCCAGTAGAGCCCGACAGAGCCCGACAGGGCCCGACAGGGCCCGACAGGGCACAGTAGAGCCCGACAGAGCCCGACAGAGCTCAGTAGAGTCCAGTAGAGCCCGACAGGGCCCGACAGAGCCCGACAGGGCTCGACAGGGCCCGACAGGGCCCAGTAGAGCCCGACAGAGCCCGACAGAGCCCGACAGGGCCCGACAGGGCCCGACAGAGCCCAGTAGAGCCCGACAGAGCCCAACAGAGCCCAACAGAGCCCGACAGAACCCGACAGAGCCCGACAGAGACCGACAGAGCCCGACAGGGCCCAGTAGAGCCCGACAGGGCCCAGTAGAGCCCGACAGAGCCCGACAGAGCCCGACAGAGCCCGACAGGGCCCGACAGAGCCCGACAGAGCCCGACAGGGCCCAGTAGAGCCCGACAGAGCCCGACAGGGCCCGACAGAGCCCGACAGAGCCCGACAGAGCCCGACAGGGTCCGACAGGGACCGACAGGGCCCAGTAGAGCCCGACAGAGCCCGACAGAGCCCGACAGAACCCGACAGGGCCCAGTAGAGCCCGACAGAGCCCGACAGAGCCCGACAGAGCCCGACAGGGCCCGACAGAGCCCGACAGAGCCCGACAGAGCCCGACAGGGCCCGACAGGACCCAGTAGAGCCCGACAGAGCCCGACAGAGCCCGACAGAGCCCGACAGGGCCCGACAGGGCCCGACAGAGCCCGACAGAGCCCGACAGGGCCCAGTAGAGCCCGACAGAGCCCGACAGGGCCCGACAGAGCCCGACAGAGCCCGACAGAGCCCGACAGGGCCCAGTAGAGCCCGACAGAGCCCGACAGAGCCCGACAGGGCCCGACAGAGCCTGACAGAGCCCGACAGAGTCCGACAGAGCCCGACAGGGCCCAGTAGAGCCCGACAGAGCCCGACAGGGCCCGACAGAGCCCGACAGGGCCCGACAGGGCCCGACAGAGCCCGACAGGGCCCGACAGGGCCCGACAGAGCCCGACAGAGCCCGACAGGGCCCAGTAGAGCCCAGTAGAGCCCGACAGAGCCCAGTAGAGCCCGACAGAGCCCGACAGGGCCCGACAGAGCCCGACAGGGCCCGACAGGGCCTGACAGAGCCCGACAGGGCCCGACAGAGCCCGACAGAGCCCGACAGAGCCCGACAGGGCCCGACAGAGCCCGACAGGGCCCAGTAGAGCCCGACAGAGCCCGACAGAGCCCGACAGAGCCCAGTAGAGCCCGACAGAGCCCGACAGAGCCCGACAGAGCCCGACAGGGCCCGACAGAGCCCGACAGAGCCCGACAGGGCCCAGTAGAGCCCGACATAGCCCGACAGGGCCCAGTAGAGCCCGACAGAGCCCGACAGAGCCCGACAGAGCCCGACAGGGCCCGACAGAGACCGACAGGGCCCGACAGGGCCCGACAGGGCCCAGTAGAGCCTGACAGAGCCCGACAGGGCCCGACAGAGCCCGACAGAGCCCGACAGGGCCCAGTAGAGCCCGACAGAGCCCGACAGAACCCGACAGGGCCCAGTAGAGCCCAACAGAGCACGACAGAGCCCGACAGAGCCCGACAGGGCCCGACAGAGCCCGACAGAGCCCGACAGGGCCCGACAGGGCCCGACAGAGCCCGACAGAGCCCGACAGAGCCCGACAGAGCCCGACAGGGCCCAGTAGAGCCCGACAGAGCCCGACAGAGCCCGACAGAGGCCGACAGAGCCCGACAGGGCCCAACAAGGCCCGACAGAGCCCGACAGGGCCCAGTAGAGCCCGACAGAGCCCGACAGGGCCCGACAGGGCCCAGTAGAGCCCGACAGAGCCTGACAGAGCCCAGTAGAGCCCAGTAGAGCCCGACAGAGCCCGACAGAGCCCGACAGAGACCAGTTGAGTCCGACAGAGCCCGACAGATCCCGACAGAGCCCGACAGGGTCCGACAGGGCCCAGTAGAGCCCGACAGAGCCCGACAGAGCCCGACAGAGCCCAGTAGATCCCGACAGAGCCCGACAGAGCCCGACAGAGCCCGACAGGGCCCGACAGAGCCCGACAGACCCCGACAGGGCCCGACAGGGCCCGACAGGGCCCAGTAGAGCCCGACAGGGCCCGACAGGACCCAGTAGAGCCCGACAGAGCCTGACAGAGCCCGACAGAGCCCGACAGGGCCCAGTAGAGCCCAGTAGAGCCCGACAGAGCCCAGTAGAGCCCGACAGAGCCCGACAGGGCCCGACAGGGCCCGACAGGGCCCGACAGGGCCCGACAGGGCCCGACAGAGCCCGACAAAGCCCGACAGGGCCCAGTAGAGCCCGACAGAGCCCGACAGAGCCCGACAGAGCCCGACAGAGCCCGACAGAGCCCAGTAGAGCCCGACAGAGCCCGACAGAGCCCGACAGAGCCCGACAGGGCCCGACAGAGCCCGACAGAGCCCAACAAGGCCCGACAGAGCCCGACAGAGCCCGACAGGGCCCAGTAGAGCCCGACAGAGCCCGACAGGGCCCAGTAGAGCCCGACAGAGCCCGACAGAGCCCGACAGAGCCCGACAGGGCCCAACAGAGCCCGACAGATCCCGACAGAGCCCGACAGGGCCCAGTAGAGCCCGACAGAGCCCGACAGAGCCCGACAGAACCCAACAGGGCCCAGTAGAGCCCGACAGAGCCCGACAGAGCCCGACAGAGCCCGACAGGGCCCGACAGGGCCCGACAGAGCCCGACAGAGCCCGACAGGGCCCGACAGAGCCCGACAGAGCCCAGTAGAGCCCAGTAGAGCCCGACAGAGCCCAGTAGAGCCCGACAGAGCCCGACAGGGCCCGACAGAGCCCGACAGGGCCCGACAGGGCCCGACAGAGCCCGACAGGGCCCGACAGAGCCCGACAGAGCCCGACAGGGCCCACTAGAGCCCGACAGAGCCCGACAGAGCCCGACAGAGCCCAGTAGAGCCCGACAGAGCCCGACAGAGCCCGACAGAGCCCGACAGGGCCCGACAGAGCCCGACAGAGCCCGACAGGGCCCAGTAGAGCCCGACAGAGCCCGACAGGGCCCAGTAGAGCCCGACAGAGCTCGACAGAGCCCGACAGGGCCCGACAGAGCCCGACAGAGCCCGACAGAACCCGACAGGGCCCAGTAGAGCCCGACAGAGCCCGACAGAGCCCGACAGAGCCCGACAGGGCCCGACAGAGCCCGACAGAGCCCGACAGAGCCCGACAGGGCCCGACAGGGCCCAGTAGAGCCCGACAGAGCCCGACAGGGCCCGACAGAGCCCGACAGAGCCCGACAGGGCCCAGTAGAGCCCGACAGAGCCCGACAGAGCCCGACAGAGCCCGACAGAGCCCGACAGGGCCCGACAGAGCCCGACAGAGCCCGACAGGGCCCGACAGGGCCCAATAGAGCCCGACAGAGCCCGACAGGGCCCGACAGAGCCCGACAGGGCCCGACAGGGCCCAACAGAGCCCGACAGATCCCGACAGGGCCCGACAGAGCCCGACAGAGCCCGACAGAGCCCGACAGAGCCCGACAGGGCCCGACAGGGCCCGACAGAGCCCGACAGGGCCCGACAGAGCCCAGTAGAGCCCAGTAGAGCCCGACAGAGCCCGACAGGGCCCGACAGGGCCCGACAGGGCCCGACAGAGCCCGACAGACCCCGACAGGGCCCGACAGGGCCCGACAGGGCCCAGTAGAGCCCGACAGGGCCCGACAGGACCCAGTAGAGCCCGACAGAGCCCGACAGAGCCCGACAGAGCCCGACAGGGCCCAGTAGAGCCCAGTAGAGCCCGACAGAGCCCAGTAGAGCCCGACAGAGCCCGACAGGGCCCGACAGGGCCCGACAGGGCCCGACAGGGCCCGACAGGGCCCGACAGAGCCCGACAAAGCCCGACAGGGCCCAGTAGAGCCCGACAGAGCCCGACAGAGCCCGACAGAGCCCGACAGAGCCCGACAGAGCCCAGTAGAGCCCGACAGAGCCCGACAGAGCCCGACAGAGCCCGACAGGGCCCGACAGAGCCCGACAGAGCCCAACAAGGCCCGACAGAGCCCGACAGAGCCCGACAGGGCCCAGTAGAGCCCGACAGAGCCCGACAGGGCCCAGTAGAGCCCGACAGAGCCCGACAGAGCCCGACAGAGCCCGACAGGGCCCAACAGAGCCCGACAGAGCCCGACAGAGCCCGACAGGGCCCGACAGAGCCCGACAGAGCCCGACAGGGCCCAGTAGAGCCCGACAGAGCCCGACAGGGCCCGACAGAGCCCGACAGAGCCCGACAGAGCCCGACAGGGCCCAGTAGAGCCCGACAGAGCCCGACAGAGCCCGACAGAGCCCGACAGGGCCCGACAGGGCCCGACAGGGCCCGACAGGGACCGACAGGGCCCAGTAGAGCCCGACAGAGCCCGACAGGGCCCGACAGGGCCCGACAGAGCCCGACAGGGCCCGACAGAGCCCGACAGAGCCCGACAGAGCCCAGTAGAGCCCAGTAGAGCCCGACAGAGCCCAGTAGAGCCCGACAGAGCCCGACAGGGCCCGACAGAGCCCGACAGGGCCCGACAGGGCCCGACAGAGCCCGACAGGGCCCGACAGAGCCCGACAGAGCCCGACAGGGCCCACTAGAGCCCGACAGAGCCCGACAGAGCCCGACAGAGCCCAGTAGAGCCCGACAGAGCCCGACAGAGCCCGACAGAGCCCGACAGGGCCCGACAGAGCCCGACAGAGCCCGACAGGGCCCAGTAGAGCCCGACAGAGCCCGACAGGGCCCAGTAGAGCCCGACAGAGCTCGACAGAGCCCGACAGGGCCCGACAGAGCCCGACAGAGCCCGACAGAACCCGACAGGGCCCAGTAGAGCCCGACAGAGCCCGACAGAGCCCGACAGAGCCCGACAGGGCCCGACAGAGCCCGACAGAGCCCGACAGAGCCCGACAGGGCCCGACAGGGCCCAGTAGAGCCCGACAGAGCCCGACAGGGCCCGACAGAGCCCGACAGAGCCCGACAGGGCCCAGTAGAGCCCGACAGAGCCCGACAGAGCCCGACAGAGCCCGACAGAGCCCGACAGGGCCCGACAGAGCCCGACAGAGCCCGACAGGGCCCGACAGGGCCCAATAGAGCCCGACAGAGCCCGACAGGGCCCGACAGAGCCCGACAGGGCCCGACAGGGCCCAACAGAGCCCGACAGATCCCGACAGGGCCCGACAGAGCCCGACAGAGCCCGACAGAGCCCGACAGAGCCCGACAGGGCCCGACAGGGCCCGACAGAGCCCGACAGAGCCCGACAGGGCCCGACAGAGCCCAGTAGAGCCCAGTAGAGCCCGACAGAGCCCGACAGGGCCCGACAGGGCCCGACAGGGCACAGTAGAGCCCGACAGAGCCCGACAGAGCTCAGTAGAGTCCAGTAGAGCCCGACAGAGCCCGACAGAGCCCGACAGAGCCCGACAGGCCCCGACAGAGCCCGACAGAGCCCGACAGGGCTCGACAGGGCCCGACAGGGCCCAGTAGAGCCCGACAGAGCCCGACAGAGCCCGACAGGGCCCGACAGGGCCCGACAGAGCCCAGTAGAGCCCGACAGAGCCCAACAGAGCCCAACAGAGCCCGACAGAACCCGACAGAGCCCGACAGAGACCGACAGAGCCCGACAGGGCCCAGTAGAGCCCGACAGAGCCCGACAGGGCCCAGTAGAGCCCGACAGAGCCCGACAGAGCCCGACAGAGCCCGACAGGGCCCGACAGAGCCCGACAGAGCCCGACAGGGCCCAGTAGAGCCCGACAGAGCCCGACAGGGCCCGACAGAGCCCGACAGAGCCCGACAGAGCCCGACAGGGTCCGACAGGGACCGACAGGGCCCAGTAGAGCCCGACAGAGCCCGACAGAGCCCGACAGAACCCGACAGGGCCCAGTAGAGCCCGACAGAGCCCGACAGAGCCCGACAGAGCCCGACAGGGCCCGACAGAGCCTGACAGAGCCCGACAGAGCCCGACAGGGCCCGACAGGACCCAGTAGAGCCCGACAGAGCCCGACAGAGCCCGACAGAGCCCGACAGGGCCCGACAGGGCCCGACAGAGCCCGACAGAGCCCGACAGAGCCCGACAGGGCCCAGTAGAGCCCGACAGAGCCCGACAGGGCCCGACAGAGCCCGACAGAGCCCGACAGAGCCCGACAGAGCCCGACAGGGCCCAGTAGAGCCCGACAGAGCCCGACAGAGCCCGACAGGGCCCGACAGAGCCTGACAGAGCCCGACAGAGTCCGACAGAGCCCGACAGGGCCCAGTAGAGCCCGACAGAGCCCGACAGGGCCCGACAGAGCCCGACAGGGCCCGACAGGGCCCGACAGAGCCCGACAGGGCCCGACAGGGCCCGACAGAGCCCGACAGGGCCCGACAGGGCCCAGTAGAGCCCAGTAGAGCCCGACAGAGCCCAGTAGAGCCCGACAGAGCCCGACAGGGCCCGACAGAGCCCGACAGGGCCCGACAGGGCCTGACAGAGCCCGACAGGGCCCGACAGAGCCCGACAGAGCCCGACAGAGCCCGACAGGGCCCGACAGAGCCCGACAGGGCCCAGTAGAGCCCGACAGAGCCCGACAGAGCCCGACAGAGCCCAGTAGAGCCCGACAGAGCCCGACAGAGCCCGACAGAGCCCGACAGAGCCCAGTAGAGCCCGACAGGGCCCAGTAGAGCCTGACAGAGCCCGACAGGGCCCGACAGGGACCGACAGGGCCCAGTAGAGCCCGACAGAGCCCGACAGAACCCGACAGGGCCCAGTAGAGCCCGACAGAGCCCGACAGAGCCCGACAGAGCCCGACAGGGCCCGACAGAGCCCGACAGAGCCCGACAGGGCCCGACAGGGCCCGACAGAGCCCGACAGAGCCCGACAGAGCCCGACAGGGCCCAGTAGAGCCCGACAGGGCCCAACAAGGCCCGACAGAGCCCGACAGAGCCCGACAGGGCCCAGTAGAGCCCGACAGAGCCCGACAGGGCCCAGTAGAGCCCAACAGAGCCCGACAGAGCCCGACAGAGCCCGACAGAGCCCGACAGAGCCCGACAGGGCCCAGTAGAGCCCGACAGAGCCCGACAGGGCCCGACAGAGCCCGACAGGGCCCGACAGGGCCCGACAGGGCCCGACAGGGACCGACAGGGCACAGTAGAGCCCGACAGAGCCCGACAGAACCCGACAGGGCCCAGTAGAGCCCGACAGAGCCCGACAGAGCCCGACAGAGCCCGACAGAGCCCGACAGGGCCCGACAGAGCCCGACAGAGCCCGACAGGGCCCGACAGGACCCAGTAGAGCCCGACAGAGCCCGACAGGGCCCGACAGAGCCCGACAGAGCCCGACAGAGCCCGACAGAGCCCGACAGGGCCCAGTAGAGCCCGACAGAGCCCGACAGAGCCCGACAGAGCCCGACAGGGCCCGACAGAGCCCGACAGAGCCCGACAGAGTCCGACAGGGCCCGACAGGGCCCAGTAGAGCCCGACAGAGCCCGACAGGGCCCGACAGAGCCCGACAGGGCCCGACAGGGCCCGACAGAGCCCGACAGGGCCCGACAGAGCCCGACAGAGCCCGACAGAGCCCGACAGGGCCCAGTAGAGCCCAGTAGAGCCTGACAGAGCCCAGTAGAGCCCGACAGAGCCCGACAGGGCCCGACAGAGCCCGACAGGGCCCGACAGGGCCCGACAGGGACCGACAGAGCCCGACAGAGCCCGACAGGGCCCAGTAGAGCCCGACAGAGCCCGACAGAGCCCGACAGAGCCCAGTAGAGCCCGACAGAGCCCGACAGAGCCCGACAGAGCCCGACAGAGCCCGACAGGGCCCGACAGAGCCCGACAGGGCCCGACAGAGCCCGACAGGGCCCGACAGGGCCCAGTAGAGCCCGACAGAGCCCGACAGGGCCCAGTAGAGCCCGACAGAGCCCGACAGAGCCCGACAGAGCCCGACAGAACCCGACAGGGCCCAGTAGAGCCCGACAGAGCCCGACAGAGCCCAGTAGAGCCCGACAGAGCCCGACAGAGCCCGACAGAGCCCGACAGGGCCCGACAGAGCCCGACAGAGCCCGACAGAGCCCGACAGGGCCCGACAGGGCCCAGTAGAGCCCGACAGAGCCCGACAGGGCCCGACAGAGCCCGACAGAGCCCGACAGAGCCCGACAGGGCCCAGTAGAACCCGACAGAGCCCAACAGAGCCCGACAGAGGCCGACAGGGCCCGACAGAGCCCGACAGAGCCCGACAGAGTCCGACAGGGCCCGAGAGGGCCCAGTAGAGCCCGACAGAGCCCGACAGGGCCCGACAGAGCCCGACAGGGCCCGACAGGGCCCGACAGAGCCCGACAGGGCCCAACAGAGCCCGACAGAGCCCGACAGGGCCCGACAGAGCCCGACAGAGCCCGACAGAGCCCAGTAGAGCCCGACAGAGCCCGACAGAGCCCGACAGAGCCCGACAGGGCCCGACAGAGCCCGACAGGGCCCGACAGGGCCCGACAGAGCCTGACAGAGCCCGACAGGGCCCGACAGAGCCCGACAGGGCCCAGTAGAGCCCGACAGAGCCCGACAGAGCCCAGTAGAGCCCGACAGAGCCCGACAGGGCCCGACAGGGCACAGTAGAGCCCGACAGAGCCCGACAGAGCTCAGTAGAGCCCAGTAGAGCCCAACAGAGCCCGACAGAGCCCGACAGAGCCCGACAGGGCCCGACAGAGCCCGACAGAGCCCGACAGGGCCCGACAGGGCCCGACAGAGCCCGACAGGGCTCGACAGGGCCCGACAGGGCCCAGTAGAGCCCGACAGAGCCCGACAGAGCCCGACAGGGCCCGACAGCAGGGCCCGACAGGGCCCGACAGAGCCCAGTAGATCCCGACAGAGCCCGACAGAGCCCGACAGAGCCCGACAGAGCCCGACAGAGCCCAGTAGAGTCCGACAGAGCCCGACAGAGCCCGACAGAGCCCGACAGAGCCCGACAGGGCCCGACAGGGCCCGACAGGGCCCGACAGAGCCCGACAGGGCCCGACAGAGCCCGACAGAGCCCGACAGGGCCCAGTAGAGCCCGACAGAGCCCGACACAGCCCGACAGAGCCCGACAGAGCCCAGTAGAGCCCGACAGAGCCCGACAGAGCCCGACAGAGCCCGACAGGGCCCGACAGAGCCCGACAGAGCCCAACAAGGCCCGACAGAGCCCGACAGAGCCCGACAGGGCCCGACAGAGCCCGACAGGGCCCGACAGAGCCCGACAGGGCCCAGTAGAGCCCGACAGAGCCCGACAGGGCCCAGTAGAGCCCGACAGAGCCCGACAGAGCCCGACAGAGCCCGACAGGGCCCGACAGAGCCCGACAGAGCCCGACAGAGACCGACAGGGCCCAGCAGAGCCCGACAGAGCCCGACAGGGCCCGACAGGGCCCGACAGGGACCGACAGGGCCCAGTAGAGCCCGACAGAGCCCAGTAGAGCCCGACAGAGCCCGACAGAGCCCGACAGAGCCCGACAGAGCCCGACAGGGCCCGACAGAGCCCGACAGGGCCCGACAGGGCCCAGTAGAGCCCGACAGAGCCCGACAGGGCCCAGTAGAGCCCGACAGAGCCCGACAGAGCCCGACAGAGCCCGACAGAACCCGACAGGGCCCAGTAGAGCCCGACAGAGCCCGACAGAGCCCAGTAGAGCCCGACAGAGCCCGACAGAGCCCGACAGAGCCCGACAGGGCCCGACAGAGCCCGACAGAGCCCGACAGAGCCCGACAGGGCCCGACAGGGCCCGACAGGGCCCAGTAGAGCCCGACAGAGCCCGACAGGGCCCGACAGAGCCCGACAGAGCCCGACAGAGCCCGACAGGGCCCAGTAGAACCCGACAGAGCCCAACAGAGCCCGACAGAGGCCGACAGGGCCCGACAGAGCCCGACAGAGCCCGACAGAGTCCGACAGGGCCCGAGAGGGCCCAGTAGAGCCCGACAGAGCCCGACAGGGCCCGACAGAGCCCGACAGGGCCCGACAGGGCCCGACAGAGCCCGACAGGGCCCAACAGAGCCCGACAGAGCCCGACAGAGCCCGACAGAGCCCGACAGAGCCCGACAGGGCCCGACAGAGCCCGACAGAGCCCGACAGAGCCCAGTAGAGCCCGACAGAGCCCGACAGAGCCCGACAGAGCCCGACAGGGCCCGACAGAGCCCGACAGGGCCCGACAGGGCCCGACAGAGCCTGACAGAGCCCGACAGGGCCCGACAGAGCCCGACAGGGCCCAGTAGAGCCCGACAGAGCCCGACAGAGCCCAGTAGAGCCCGACAGAGCCCGACAGGGCCCGACAGGGCACAGTAGAGCCCGACAGAGCCCGACAGAGCTCAGTAGAGCCCAGTAGAGCCCAACAGAGCCCGACAGAGCCCGACAGAGCCCGACAGGGCCCGACAGAGCCCGACAGAGCCCGACAGGGCCCGACAGGGCCCGACAGAGCCCGACAGGGCTCGACAGGGCCCGACAGGGCCCAGTAGAGCCCGACAGAGCCCGACAGAGCCCGACAGGGCCCGACAGGGCCCGACAGAGCCCAGTAGATCCCGACAGAGCCCAACAGAGCCCGACAGAGCCCGACAGAGCCCGACAGAGCCCAGTAGAGTCCGACAGAGCCCGACAGAGCCCGACAGAGCCCGACAGGGCCCGACAGGGCCCGACAGGGCCCGACAGAGCCCGACAGGGCCCGACAGAGCCCGACAGAGCCCGACAGGGCCCAGTAGAGCCCGACAGAGCCCGACACAGCCCGACAGAGCCCGACAGAGCCCAGTAGAGCCCGACAGAGCCCGACAGAGCCCGACAGAGCCCGACAGGGCCCGACAGAGCCCGACAGAGCCCAACAAGGCCCGACAGAGCCCGACAGAGCCCGACAGGGCCCGACAGAGCCCGACAGGGCCCGACAGAGCCCGACAGGGCCCAGTAGAGCCCGACAGAGCCCGACAGGGCCCAGTAGAGCCCGACAGAGCCCGACAGAGCCCGACAGAGCCCGACAGGGCCCGACAGAGCCCGACAGAGCCCGACAGAGACCGACAGGGCCCAGCAGAGCCCGACAGAGCCCGACAGGGCCCGACAGGGCCCGACAGGGACCGACAGGGCCCAGTAGAGCCCGACAGAGCCCGACAGAGCCCGACAGAACCCGACAGGGCCCAGTAGAGCCCGACAGAGCCCGACAGAGCCCGACAGAGCCCGACAGGGCCCAGTAGAGCCCGACAGAGCCCGACAGAGCCCGACAGAGCCCGACAGGGCCCGACAGAGCCCGACAGAGCCCGACAGGGCCCGACAGAGCCCGACAGAGCCCGACAGGGCCCAGTAGAGCCCGACAGAGCCCGACAGGGCCCAGTAGAGCCCGACAGAGCCCGACAGAGCCCGACAGAGCCCGACAGGGCCCGACAGAGCCCGACAGAGCCCGACAGAGCCCGACAGGGCCCAGTAGAGCCCGACAGAGCCCGACAGAGCCCGACAGAGCCCGACAGAGCCCAGTAGAGCCCGACAGAGCCCGACAGAGCCCGACAGAGCCCGACAGGGCCCGACAGAGCCCGACAGGGCCCGACAGGGCCCGACAGGGCCCAGTAGAGCCCGACAGAGCCCGACAGCGCCCGACAGAGCCCGACAGAGCCCGACAGAGCCCGACAGAGCCCGACAGAGTCCGACAGGGCCCGACAGAGCCCGACAGAGCCCGACAGGGCCCGACAGAGCCCGACAGAGCGCGACAGGGCCCGACAGAGCCCGACAGAGCCCGACAGAGCCCGACAGGGCCCAGTAGAGCCCGACAGAGCCCGACAGAGCCCGACAGGGCCCGACAGAGCCCGACAGAGCCCGACAGGGCCCGACAGAGCCCGACAGAGCCCAGTAGAGCCCGACAGAGCCCGACAGAGCCCGACAGAGCCCGACAGGGCCCAGTAGAGCCCAGTAGAGCCCGACAGAGCCCAGTAGAGCCCGACAGAGCCCGACAGAGCCCGACAGGGCCCGACAGAGCCCGACAGAGCCCGACAGAGCCCGACAGGGCCCGACAGATCCCGACAGGGCCCAGTAGAGCCCGACAGAGCCCGACAGAGCCCGACAGAGCCCAGTAGAGCCCGACAGATCCCGACAGAGCCCGACAGGGCCCGACAGAGCCCGACAGGGCCCGACAGGGCCCGACAGGGCCCGACAGAGCCCGACAGGGCCCGACAGGGCCCAGTAGAGCCCGACAGAGCCCGACAGGGCCCGACAGGGCCCGACAGGGCCCAGTAGAGCCCGACAGAGTCCGACAGAGCCCAGTAGAGCCCAGTAGAGCCCGACAGAGCCCGACAGAGCCCGACAGGGCCCGACAGAGCCCGACAGAGCCCGACAGTGCCCGACAGAGCCCGACAGGGCCCGAGAGGGCCCAGTAGAGCCCGACAGAGCCCGACAGAGCCCGACAGAGGCCGACAGGGCCCGACAGGGCCCAGTAGAGCCCGACAGAGCCCGACAGAGCCCGACAGAGCCCGACAGGGCCCGCCAGGGCCCAGTAGAGCCCGACAGAGCCCGACAGAGCCCAGTAGAGCCCAGTAGAGCCCGACAGAGCCCGACAGAGCACGACAGAGCCCGACACAACCCGACAGAGCCCGACAGAGCCCAGTTGAGCCCGACAGAGCCCGACAGAGCCCGACAGAGCCCGACAGGGCCCAGTAGAGCCCGACAGAGCCCGACAGAGCCCGACAGAGGCCGACAGGGCCCGACAGAGCCCGACAGAGCCCGACAGAGTCCGACAGGGCCCGACAGGGCCCAGTAGAGCCCGACAGAGCCCGACAGGGCCCGACAGAGCCCGACAGAGCCCGACAGGGCCCGACAGAGCCCGACAGAGCGCGACAGGGCCCGACAGAGCCCGACAGAGCCTGACAGAGCCCGACAGGGCCCAGTAGAGCCCGACAGAGCCCGACAGAGCCCGACAGAGCCCGACAGGGCCCGACAGAGCCCGACAGAGCCCGACAGGGCCCGACAGGGCCCGACAGAGCCCGACAGAGCCCAGTAGAGCCCGACAGAGCCCGACAGAGCCCGACAGAGCCCGACAGGGCCCAGTAGAGCCCAGTAGAGCCCGACAGAGCCCAGTAGAGCCCGACAGAGACCGACAGAGCCCGACAGGGCCCGACAGAGCCCGACAGAGCCCGACAGAGCCCGACAGGGCCCGACAGAGCCCGACAGGGCCCAGTAGAGCCCGACAGAGCCCGACAGAGCCCGACAGAGCCCAGTAGAGCCCGACAGATCCCGACAGAGCCCGACAGGGCCCGACAGAGCCCGACAGAGCCCGACAGGGCCCGACAGAGCCCGACAGAGCCTGACAGAGCCCAGTAGAGCCCGATAGGGCCCGACAGGGCCCGACAGGGCCCGACAGGGCCCAGTAGAGCCCGACAGAGTCCGACAGAGCCCAGTAGAGCCCAGTAGAGCCCGACAGAGCCCGACAGAGCCCGACAGAGCCCGACAGAGCCCGACAGTGCCCGACAGAGCCCGACAGGGCCCGACAGGGCCCAGTAGAGCCCGACAGAGCCCAACAGAGCCCGACAGGGCCCGACAGGGCCCGAGAGGGCCCAGTAGAGCCCGACAGAGCCCGACAGAGCCCGACAGAGGCCGACAGGGCCCGACAGGGCCCAGTAGAGCCCGACAGAGCCCGACAGAGCCCGACAGAGCCCGACAGAGCCCGACAGGTCCCGACAGGGCCCGCCAGGGCCCAGTAGAGCCCGACAGAGCCCGACAGAGCCCAGTAGAGACCAGTAGAGCCCGACAGAGCCCGACAGAGCACGACAGAGCCCGACAGAACCCGACAGAGCCCGACAGAGACCAGTTGAGCCCGACAGAGCCCGACAGAGCTCGACAGAGCCCGACAGGGCCCGACAGGGCCCAGTAGAGCCCGACAGAGCCCGACAGAGCCCGACAGAGCCCAGTAGAGCCCGACAGAGCCCGACAGAGCCCGACAGAGCCCGACAGGGCCCGACATAGCCCGACAGAGCCCGACATGGCCCGACAGGGCCCGACAGAGCCCAGTAGAGCCCGACAGAGCCCGAAAGAGCCCGACAGAGCCCGACAGAGCCCGACAGGGCCCAGTAGAGCCCAGTAGAGCCCGACAGAGCCCAGTAGAGCCCGACAGAGCCCGACAGAGCCCGACAGAGCCCGACAGAGCCCGACAGGGCCCGACAGAGCCCGACAGGGCCCGACAGAGCCCGACAGAGCCCGACAGGGCCCGATAGAGCCCGAGAGGGCCCGACAGGGCCCAGTAGAGCCCGACAGAGCCCGACAGAGCCCGACAGAGCCCAGTAGAGCCCGACAGAGCCCGACAGAGCCCGACAGAGCCCGAGAGGGCCCGACAGAGCCCGACAGAGCCCGACAGGGCCCGACAGAGCCCGACAGAGCCCGACAGGGCCCGACAGAGCCCGACAGAACCCGACAGGGCCCAGTAGAGCCCGACAGAGCCCGACAGGGCCCAGTAGAGCCCGACAGAGCCCGACAGAGCCCAGTAGAGCCCGACAGAGCCCGACAGGGCCCGACAGGGCCCGACAGGGCACAGTAGATCCCGACAGAGCCCGACAGGGCCCAACAGAGCCCGACAGAGCCCGACAGAGCCCGACAGAGCCCGACAGGGCCCGACAGGGCCCGACAGGGCCCGACAGGGCCCAGTAGAGCCCAGTAGAGCCCGACAGGGCCCGACAGAGCCCGACAGGGCCCGACAGGGCCCAGTAGAGCCCGACAGAGCCCGACAGGGCCCGACAGAGCCCGACAGAGCCCGACAGAGCCCGACAGAGCCCGACAGGGCCCAGTAGAGCCCGACAGAGCCCGACAGAGCCCGACAGAGCCCGACAGGGCCCGACAGGGCCCAGTAGAGCCCGACAGAGCCCGACAGGGCCCGACAGAGCCCGACAGGGCCCGACAGAGCCCGACAGAGCCCGACAGAGCCCGACAGGGCCCAGTAGAGCCCGACAGAGCCCGACAGAGCCCGACAGAGCCCGACAGGGCCCGACAGAGCCCGACAGAGCCCGACAGAACCCGACAGGGCCCAGTAGAGCCCGACAGAGCCCGACAGAGCCCGACAGAGCCCGACAGAGCCCGACAGGGCCCGACAGGGCCCGACAGGGACCAGTAGAGCCCGACAGAGCCCGACAGGGCCCGACAGAGCCCGACAGAGCCCGACAGAGCCCGACAGAGCCCGACAGGGCCCAGTAGAACCCGACAGAGCCCGACAGAGCCCGACAGAGGCCGACAGGGCCCGACAGAGCCCGACAGAGCCCGACAGAGTCCGACAGGGCCCGACAGGGCCCAGTAGAGCCCGACAGAGCCCGACAGGGCCCGACAGAGCCCGACAGGGCCCGACAGGGCCCGACAGAGCCCGACAGGGCCCAACAGAGCCCGACAGAGCCCGACAGGGCCCGACAGAGCCCGACAGAGCCCGACAGGGCCCGACAGAGCCCGACAGAGCCCGACAGAGCCCAGTAGAGCCCGACAGAGCCCGACAGAGCCCGACAGAGCCCGACAGGGCCCGACAGAGCCCGACAGGGCCCGACAGGGCCCGACAGAGCCCGACAGAGCCCGACAGGGCCCGACAGAGCCCGACAGGGCCCAGTAGAGCCCGACAGAGCCCGACAGAGCCCAGTAGAGCCCGACAGAGCCCGACAGGGCCCGACAGGGCACAGTAGAGCCCGACAGAGCCCGACAGAGCTCAGTAGAGCCCAGTAGAGCCCAACAGAGCCCGACAGAGCCCGACAGAGCCCGACAGGGCCCGACAGAGCCCGACAGAGCCCGACAGGGCCCGACAGGGCCCGACAGAGCCCGACAGGGCTCGACAGGGCCCGACAGGGCCCAGTAGAGCCCGACAGAGCCCGACAGAGCCCGACAGAGCCCGACAGGGCCCGACAGGGCCCGACAGGGCCCAGTAGAGCCCGACAGAGCCCGACAGAGCCCGACAGAGCCCGACAGAGCCCGACAGAGCCCAGTAGAGTCCGACAGAGCCCGACAGAGCCCGACAGAGCCCGACAGGGCCCGACAGGGCCCGACAGGGCCCGACAGAGCCCGACAGGGCCCAGTAGAGCCCGACAGAGCCCGACACAGCCCGACAGAGCCCGACAGAGCCCAGTAGAGCCCGACAGAGCCCAACAGAGCCCGACAGAGCCCGACAGGGCCCGACAGAGCCCGACAGAGCCCAACAAGGCCCGACAGAGCCCGACAGAGCCCGACAGGGCCGACAGAGCCCGACAGAGCCCGACAGAGCCCGACAGGGCCCAGTAGAGCCCGACAGAGCCCGACAGGGCCCAGTAGAGCCCGACAGAGCCCGACAGAGCCCGACAGGGCCCGACAGAGCCCGACAGAGCCCGACAGAGCCCGACAGGGCCCGACAGGGCCCGACAGGGCCCGACAGGGCCCGACAGGGACCGACAGGGCCCAGTAGAGCCCGACAGAGCCCGACAGAGCCCGACAGAACCCGACAGGGCCCAGTAGAGCCCGACAGAGCCCGACAGAGCCCGACAGGGCCCAGTAGAGCCCGACAGAGCCCGACAGAGCCCGACAGAGCCCGACAGGGCCCGACAGAGCCCGACAGGGCCCGACAGGGCCCGACAGAGCCCGACAGGGCCCAGTAGAGCCCGACAGAGCCCGACAGGGCCCAGTAGAGCCCGACAGAGCCCGACAGAGCCCGACAGAGCCCGACAGGGCCCGACAGAGCCCGACAGAGCCCGACAGAGCCCAGTAGAGCCCGACAGATCCCGACAGAGCCCGACAGGGCCCGACAGAGCCCGACAGAGTCCGACAGGGCCCGACAGAGCCCGACAGAGCCTGACAGAGCCCAGTAGAGCCCGACAGGGCCCGACAGGGCCCGACAGGGCCCGACAGGGCCCAGTAGAGCCCGACAGAGTCCGACAGAGCCCAGTAGAGCCCAGTAGAGCCCGACAGAGCCCGACAGAGCCCGACAGAGCCCGACAGGGCCCGACAGAGCCCGACAGAGCCCGACAGTGCCCGACAGAGCCCGACAGGGCCCGACAGGGCCCAGTAGAGCCCAACAGAGCCCAACAGAGCCCGACAGAGCCCGACAGGGCCCGACAGGGCCCGAGAGGGCCCAGTAGAGCCCGACAGAGCCCGACAGAGCCCGACAGAGGCCGACAGGGCCCGACAGGGCCCAGTAGAGCCCGACAGAGCCCGACAGAGCCCAACAGGTCCCGACAGGGCCCGCCAGGGCCCAGTAGATCCCGACAGAGCCCGACAGAGCCCAGTAGAGCCCAGTAGAGCCCGACAGAGCCCGACAGAGCACGACAGAGCCCGACAGAACCCGACAGAGCCCGACAGAGACCAGTTGAGCCCGACAGAGCCCGACAGAGCTCGACAGAGCCCGACAGGGCCCGACAGGGCCCAGTAGAGCCCGACAGAGCCCGACAGAGCCCGACAGAGCCCAGTAGAGCCCGACAGAGCCCGACAGAGCCCGACAGAGCCCGACAGGGCCCGACATAGCCCGACAGAGCCCGACATGGCCCGACAGGGCCCGACAGAGCCCAGTAGAGCCCGACAGAGCCCGAAAGAGCCCGACAGAGCCCGACAGAGCCCGACAGGGCCCAGTAGAGCCCAGTAGAGCCCGACAGAGCCCAGTAGAGCCCGACAGAGCCCGACAGAGCCCGACAGAGCCCGACAGGGCCCGACAGAGCCCGACAGGGCCCGACAGAGCCCGACAGAGCCCGACAGGGCCCGATAGAGCCCGAGAGGGCCCGACAGGGCCCAGTAGAGCCCGACAGAGCCCGACAGAGCCCGACAGAGCCCAGTAGAGCCCGACAGAGCCCGACAGAGCCCGAGAGGGCCCGACAGAGCCCGACAGAGCCCGACAGGGCCCAACAGAGCCCGACAGAGCCCGACAGAGCCCGACAGAGCCCGACAGGGCCCGACAGAGCCCGACAGAGCCCGACAGAGCCCAGTAGAGCCCAGTAGAGCCCGACAGGGCCCGACAGAGCCCGACAGGGCCCGACAGGGCCCAGTAGAGCCCGACAGAGCCCGACAGGGCCCGACAGAGCCCGACAGAGACCGACAGAGCCCGACAGAGCCCGACAGGGCCCAGTAGAGCCCGACAGAGCCCGACAGAGCCCGACAGAGCCCGACAGGGCCCGACAGGGCCCAGTAGAGCCCGACAGAGCCCGACAGGGCCCGACAGAGCCCGACAGAGCCCGACAGGGCCCGACAGAGCCCGACAGAGCCCGACAGAGCCCGACAGGGCCCAGTAGAGCCCGACAGAGCCCGACAGAGCCCGACAGAGCCCGACAGGGCCCGACAGAGCCCGACAGAGCCCGACAGAACCCGACAGGGCCCAGTAGAGCCCGACAGAGCCCGACAGAGCCCAGTAGAGCCCGACAGAGCCCGACAGAGCCCGACAGAGCCCGACAGAGCCCGACAGGGCCCGACAGGGCCCAGTAGAGCCCGACAGAGCCCGACAGGGCCCGACAGAGCCCGACAGAGCCCGACAGAGCCCGACAGAGCCCGACAGGGCCCAGTAGAACCCGACAGAGCCCGAAAGAGCCCGACAGAGGCCGACAGGGCCCGACAGAGCCCGACAGAGCCCGACAGAGTCCGACAGGGCCCGACAGGGCCCAGTAGAGCCCGACAGAGCCTGACAGGGCCCGACAGAGCCCGACAGAGCCCGACAGGGCCCGACAGAGCCCGACAGGGCCCGACAGGGCCCGACAGAGCCCGACAGAGCCCGACAGGGCCCGACAGAGCCCGACAGAGCCCGACAGAGCCCAGTAGAGCCCGACAGAGCCCGACAGAGCCCGACAGAGGCCGACAGGGCCCGACAGAGCCCGACAGGGCCCGACAGGGCCCGACAGAGCCCGACAGAGCCCGACAGGGCCCGACAGAGCCCGACAGGGCCCAGTAGAGCCCGACAGAGCCCGACAGAGCCCAGTAGAGCCCGACAGAGCCCGACAGGGCCCGACAGGGCACAGTAGAGCCCGACAGAGCCCGACAGAGCTCAGTAGAGCCCAGTAGAGCCCAACAGAGCCCGACAGAGCCCGACAGAGCCCGACAGGGCCCGACAGGGCCCGACAGAGCCCGACAGGGCCCGACAGGGCCCGACAGAGCCCGACAGGGCTCGACAGGGCCCGACAGGGCCCAGTAGAGCCCGACAGAGCCCGACAGAGCCCGACAGAGCCCGACAGGGCCCGACAGGGCCCGACAGGGCCCAGTAGAGCCCGACAGAGCCCGACAGAGCCCGACAGAGCCCGACAGAGCCCGACAGAGCCCGACAGAGTCCGACAGAACCCGACAGAGCCCGACAGAGCCCGACAGAGCCCGACAGGGCCCGACAGGGCCCGACAGGGCCCGACAGAGCCCGACAGAGCCCGACAGGGCCCGACAGGGCCCAGTAGAGCCCGACAGAGCCCGACAGGGCCCGACAGAGCCCGACAGAGCCCGACAGAGCCCGACAGGGCCCAGTAGAACCCGACAGAGCCCGACAGAGCCCGACAGAGGCCGACAGGGCCCGACAGAGCCCGACAGAGCCCGACAGAGTCCGACAGGGCCCGACAGGGCCCAGTAGAGCCCGACAGAGCCCGACAGGGCCCGACAGAGCCCGACAGGGCCCGACAGGGCCCGACAGAGCCCGACAGGGCCCAACAGAGCCCGACAGAGCCCGACAGGGCCCGACAGAGCCCGACAGAGCCCGACAGGGCCCGACAGAGCCCGACAGAGCCCGACAGAGCCCAGTAGAGCCCGACAGAGCCCGACAGAGCCCGACAGAGCCCGACAGGGCCCGACAGAGCCCGACAGGGCCCGACAGGGCCCGACAGAGCCCGACAGAGCCCGACAGGGCCTGACAGAGCCCGACAGGGCCCAGTAGAGCCCGACAGAGCCCGACAGAGCCCAGTAGAGCCCGACAGAGCCCAGTAGAGCCCGACAGAGCCCGACAGGGCCCGACAGGGCACAGTAGAGCCCGACAGAGCCCGAGAGAGCTCAGTAGAGCCCAGTAGAGCCCAACAGAGCCCGACAGAGCCCGACAGAGCCCGACAGGGCCCGACAGAGCCCGACAGAGCCCGACAGGGCCCGACAGGGCCCGACAGAGCCCGACAGGGCTCGACAGGGCCCGACAGGGCCCAGTAGAGCCCGACAGAGCCCGACAGAGCCCGACAGAGCCCGACAGGGCCCGACAGGGCCCGACAGGGCCCAGTAGAGCCCGACAGAGCCCGACAGAGCCCGACAGAGCCCGACAGAGCCCAGTAGAGCCCGACAGAGCCCGACAGAGCCAGACAGAGCCCGACAGGGCCCGACAGGGCCCGACAGGGCCCGACAGAGCCCGACAGGGCCCAGTAGAGCCCGACAGAGCCCGACACAGCCCGACAGAGCCCGACAGAGCCCAGTAGAGCCCAACAGAGCCCGACAGAGCCCGACAGAGCCCGACAGGGCCCGACAGAGCCCGACAGAGCCCAACAAGGCCCGACAGAGCCCGACAGAGCCCGACAGGGCCGACAGAGCCCGACAGAGCCCGACAGGGTCCAGTAGAGCCCGACAGAGCCCGACAGGGCCCAGTAGAGCCCGACAGAGCCCGACAGAGCCCGACAGGGCCCGACAGAGCCCGACAGAGCCCGACAGAGCCCGACAGGGCCCGACAGGGCCCGACAGGGCCCAGTAGAGCCCGACAGAGCCCGACAGAGCCCGACAGAACCCGACAGGGCCCAGTAGAGCCCGACAGAGCCCGACAGAGCCCGACAGAGCCCGACAGGGCCCAGTAGAGCCCGACAGAGCCCGACAGAGCCCGACAGAGCCCGACAGGGCCCGACAGAGCCCGACAGGGCCCGACAGGGCCCGACAGAGCCCGACAGGGCCCAGTAGAGCCCGACAGAGCCCGACAGGGCCCAGTAGAGCCCGACAGAGCCCGACAGAGCCCGACAGAGCCCGACAGGGCCCGACAGAGCCCGACAGAGCCCGACAGAGCCCAGTAGAGCCCGACAGATCCCGACAGAGCCCGACAGGGCCCGACAGAGCCCGACAGAGTCCGACAGGGCCCGACAGAGCCCGACAGAGCCTGACAGAGCCCAGTAGAGCCCGACAGGGCCCGACAGGGCCCGACAGGGCCCGACAGGGCCCAGTAGAGCCCGACAGAGTCCGACAGAGCCCAGTAGAGCCCAGTAGAGCCCGACAGAGCCCGACAGAGCCCGACAGAGCCCGACAGGGCCCGACAGAGCCCGACAGAGCCCGACAGGGCCCGACAGGGCCCAGTAGAGCCCGACAGAGCCCAACAGAGCCCGACAGAGCCCGACAGGGCCCGACAGGGCCCGAGAGGGCCCAGTAGAGCCCGACAGAGCCCGACAGAGCCCGACAGAGGCCGACAGGGCCCGACAGGGCCCAGTAGAGCCCGACAGAGCCCGACAGAGCCCAACAGGTCCCGACAGGGCCCGCCAGGGCCCAGTAGAGCCCGACAGAGCCCGACAGAGCCCAGTAGAGCCCAGTAGAGCCCGACAGAGCCCGACAGAGCACGACAGAGCCCGACAGAACCCGACAGAGCCCGACAGAGACCAGTTGAGCCCGACAGAGCCCGACAGAGCTCGACAGAGCCCGACAGGGCCCGACAGGGCCCAGTAGAGCCCGACAGAGCCCGACAGAGCCCGACAGAGCCCAGTAGAGCCCGACAGAGCCCGACAGAGCCCGACAGAGCCCGACAGGGCCCGACATAGCCCGACAGAGCCCGACATGGCCCGACAGGGCCCGACAGAGCCCAGTAGAGCCCGACAGAGCCCGAAAGAGCCCGACAGAGCCCGACAGAGCCCGACAGGGCCCAGTAGAGCCCAGTAGAGCCCGACAGAGCCCAGTAGAGCCCGACAGAGCCCGACAGAGCCCGACAGAGCCCGACAGAGCCCGACAGGGCCCGACAGAGCCCGACAGGGCCCGACAGAGCCCGACAGAGCCCGACAGGGCCCGATAGAGCCCGAGAGGGCCCGACAGGGCCCAGTAGAGCCCGACAGAGCCCGCCGCAGCCCGACAGAGCCCAGTAGAGCCCGACAGAGCCCGACAGAGCCCGACAGAGCCCGAGAGGGCCCGACAGAGCCCGACAGAGCCCGACAGGGCCCAACAGAGCCCGACAGAGCCCGACAGAGCCCGACAGAGCCCGACAGGGCCCGACAGAGCCCGACAGAGCCCGACAGGGCCCAGTAGAGCCCAGTAGAGCCCGACAGGGCCCGACAGGGCCCAGTAGAGCCCGACAGAGCCCGACAGGGCCCGACAGAGCCCGACAGAGACCGACAGAGCCCGACAGAGCCCGACAGGGCCCAGTAGAGCCCGACAGAGCCCGACAGAGCCCGACAGAGCCCGACAGGGCCCGACAGGGCCCAGTAGAGCCCGACAGAGCCCGACAGGGCCCGACAGAGCCCGACAGAGCCCGACAGGGCCCGACAGAGCCCGACAGAGCCCGACAGAGCCCGACAGAGCGCGACAGGGCCCAGTAGAGCCCGACAGAGCCCGACAGAGCCCGACAGAGCCCGACAGGGCCCGACAGGGCCCGACAGAGCCCGACAGAACCCGACAGGGCCCAGTAGAGCCCGACAGAGCCCGACAGAGCCCAGTAGAGCCCGACAGAGCCCGACAGAGCCCGACAGAGCCCGACAGAGCCCGACAGAGCCCGACAGGGCCCGACAGGGCCCAGTAGAGCCCGACAGAGCCCGACAGGGCCCGACAGAGCCCGACAGAGCCCGACAGAGCCCGACAGAGCCCGACAGGGCCCAGTAGAACCCGACAGAGCCCGAAAGAGCCCGACAGAGGCCGACAGGGCCCGACAGAGCCCGACAGAGCCCGACAGAGTCCGACAGGGCCCGACAGGGCCCAGTAGAGCCCGACAGAGCCCGACAGGGCCCGACAGAGCCCGACAGGGCCCGACAGGGCCCGACAGAGCCCGACAGAGCCCGACAGGGCCCGACAGAACCCGACAGAGCCCGACAGGGCCCGACAGAGCCCGACAGAGCCCGACAGAGCCCAGTAGAGCCCGACAGAGCCCGACAGAGCCCGACAGAGCCCGACAGGGCCCGACAGAGCCCGACAGGGCCCGACAGGGCCCGACAGAGCCCGACAGAGCCCGACAGAGCCCGACAGGGCCCGACAGAGCCCGACAGGGCCCAGTAGAGCCCGACAGAGCCCGACAGAGCGCAGTAGAGCCCGACAGAGCCCGACAGGGCCCGACAGGGCACAGTAGAGCCCGACAGAGCCCGACAGAGCTCAGTAGAGCCCAGTAGAGCCCAACAGAGCCCGACAGAGCCCGACAGAGCCCGACAGGGCCCGACAGGGCCCGACAGAGCCCGACAGGGCCCGACAGGGCCCGACAGAGCCCGACAGGGCTCGACAGGGCCCGACAGGGCCCAGTAGAGCCCGACAGAGCCCGACAGAGCCCGACAGAGCCCGACAGGGCCCGACAGGGCCCGACAGGGCCCAGTAGAGCCCGACAGAGCCCGACAGAGCCCGACAGAGCCCGACAGAGCCCGACAGAGTCCGACAGAACCCGACAGAGCCCGACAGAGCCCGACAGAGCCCGACAGGGCCCGACAGGGCCCGACAGAGCCCGACAGAGCCCGACAGGGCCCGACAGGGCCCGACAGAGCCCGACAGGGCCCAGTAGAGCCCGACAGAGCCCGACACAGCCCGACAGAGCCCGACAGAGCCCAGTAGAGCCCGACAGAGCCCGACAGAGCCCGACAGAGCCCGACAGGGCCTGACAGAGCCCGACAGAGCCCAACAAGGCCCGACAGAGCCCGACAGAGCCCGACAGGGCCGACAGAGCCCGACAGAGCCCGACAGGGCCCAGTAGAGCCCGACAGATCCCGACAGGGCCCAGTAGAGCCCGACAGAGCCCGACAGAGCCCGACAGAGCCCGACAGAGCCCGACAGAGCCCGACAGGGCCCGACAGAGCCCGACAGAGCCCGACAGAGCCCGACAGGGCCCAGTAGAGCCCGACAGAGCCCGACAGGGCCCGACAGAGCCCGACAGAGCCCGACAGAGCCCGACAGGGCCCGACAGGGCCCGACAGGGCCCGACAGGGCCCGACAGGGCCCGACAGGGCCCAGTAGAGCCCGACAGAGCCCGACAGAGCCCGACAGAATCCGACAGGGCCCAGTAGAGCCCGACAGAGCCCGACAGAGCCCGACAGAGCCCGACAGGGCCCAGTAGAGCCCGACAGAGCCCGACAGAGCCCGACAGAGCCCGACAGGGCCCGACAGGGCCCGACAGAGCCCGACAGGGCCCAGTAGAGCCCGACAGAGCCCGACAGGGCCCAGTAGAGCCCGACAGAGCCCGACAGAGCCCGACAGAGCCCGACAGGGCCCGACAGAGCCCGACAGAGCCCGACAGAACCCGACAGGGCCCAGTAGAGCCCGACAGAGCCCGACAGAGCCCGACAGAGCCCAGTAGAGCCCGACAGAGCCCGACAGAGCCCGACAGAGCCCGACAGAGCCCGACAGGGCCCAGTAGAGCCCGACAGAGCCCGACAGGGCCCGACAGAGCCCGACAGAGCCCGACAGAGCCCGACAGGGCCCAGTAGAGCCCGACAGAGCCCGACAGAGCCCGACAGAGGCCGACAGGGCCCGACAGAGCCCGACAGAGCCCGACAGAGTCCGACAGGGCCCGACAGGGCCCAGTAGAGCCCGACAGAGCCCGACAGGGCCCGACAGAGCCCGACAGGGCCCGACAGGGCCCGACAGAGCCCGACAGGGCCCAACAGAGCCCGACAGAGCCCGACAGGGCCCGACAGGGCCCGACAGGGCACAGTAGAGCCCGACAGAGCCCGACAGAGCTCAGTAGAGCCCAGTAGAGCCCGACAGAGCCCGACAGAGCCCGACAGAGCCCGACAGAGCCCGACAGAGCCCGACAGGGCCCGACAGAGCCCGACAGAACCCGACAGGGCCCGACAGGGCCCGACAGGGCCCGACAGGGCTCGACAGGGCCCGACAGGGCCCAGTAGAGCCCGACAGAGCCCGACAGAGCCCGACAGAGCCCGACAGAGCCCGACAGAGCCCGACAGAGCCCGACAGAACGCGACAGAGCCCGACAGAGCCCAGTAGAGTCCGACAGAGCCCGACAGAGCCCGACAGAGCCCGACAGGGCCAGACAGAGCCCGACAGGGCCCGACAGGGCCCGACAGAGCCCGACAGGGCCCGACAGAGCCCGACAGAGCCCGACAGAGCCCGACAGGGCCCGACAGAGCCCGACAGAGCCCGACAGGGCCCAGTAGAGCCCGACAGAGCCCGACACAGCCCGACAGAGCCCGACAGGGCCCAGTAGAGCCCGACAGAGCCCGACACAGCCCGACAGAGCCCGACAGAGCCCAGTAGAGTCCGACAGAGCCCGACAGAGCCCGACAGAGCCCGACAGGGCCCGACAGGGCCCGACAGAGCCCAACAAGGCCCGACAGAGCCCGACAGAGCCCGACAGGGCCCGACAGAGCCCGACAGAGCCCGACAGAGCCCGACAGGGCCCAGTAGAGCCCGACAAAGCCCGACAGGGCCCAGTAGAGCCCGACAGAGCCCAACAGAGCCCGACAGAGCCCGACAGGGCCCGACAGAGCCCGACAGAGCCCGACAGAGCCCGACAGGGCCCAGTAGAGCCCGACAGAGCCCGACAAGGCCCGACAGAGCCCGACAGAGCCCGACAGAGCCCGACAGAGCCCGACAGGGCCCGACAGAGCCCGACAGGGCCCGACAGGACCCGACAGGGACCGACAGGGCCCAGTAGAGCCCGACAGAGCCCGACAGAGCCCGACAGAACCCGACAGGGCCCAGTAGAGCCCGACAGAGCCCGACAGAGCCCGACAGAGACCGATAGGGCCCGACAGAGCCCGACAGAGCCCGACAGAGCCCGACAGGGCCCGACAGGACCCAGTAGAGCCCGACAGAGCCCGACAGAGCCCGACAGAGCCCGACAGGGCCCGACAGGGCCCGACAGAGCCCGACAGAGCCCGACAGAGCCCGACAGGGCCCGACAGGGCCCGACAGAGCCCAACAAGGCCCGACAGAGCCCGACAGAGCCCGACAGGGCCCGACAGAGCCCGACAGAGCCCGACAGAGCCCGACAGGGCCCAGTAGAGCCCGACAAAGCCCGACAGGGCCCAGTAGAGCCCGACAGAGCCCAACAGAGCCCGACAGAGCCCGACAGGGCCCGACAGAGCCCGACAGAGCCCGACAGAGCCCGACAGGGCCCAGTAGAGCCCGACAGAGCCCGACAGAGCCCGACAGAGCCCGACAGAACCCGACAGAGCCCGACAGAGCCCGACAGAGCCCGACAGGGCCCGACAGGGCCCGACAGAGCCCGACAGAGCCCGACAGGGCCCAGTAGAGCCCGACAGAGCCCGACAGAGCCCAGTAGAGCCCAGTAGAGCCCGACAGAGCCCGACAGAGCCCGACAGAACCCGACAGAGCCCGACAGAGACCAGTTGAGTCCGACAGAGCCCGACAGATCCCGACAGAGCCCAACAGGGCCCGACAGGGCCCAGTAGAGCCCGACAGAGCCCGACAGAGCCCGACAGAGCCCAGTAGATCCCGACAGAGCCCGACAGAGCCCGACAGGGCCCGACAGGGCCCGACAGAGCCCGACAGGGCCCGACAGGGCCCGACAGGGCCCGACAGAGCCCAGTAGAGCCCGACAGAGCCCGACAGAGCCCGACACAGCCCGACAGAGCCCGACAGAGCCCGACAGAGCCCGACAGGGCCCGACAGAGCCCGACAGAGCCCGACAGAGCCCGACAGGGCCCAGTAGAGCCCAGTAGAGCCCGAGAGAGCCCAGTAGAGCCCGACAGAGCCCGACAGGGCCCGACAGGGCCCGACAGAGCCCGACAGGGCCCGACAGAGCCCGACAGAGCCCGACAGAGCCCGACAGGGCCCAGTAGAGCCCGACAGAGCCCGACAGAGCCCGACAGAGCCCGACAGGGCCCGACAGAGCCCAACAGAGCCCGACAGAGCCCGACAGAGGCTGACAGGGCACAACAGAGCCCGACAGAGCCCGACAGGGCCCGACAGAGGCCGACAGAGCCCGACAGGGCCCAGTAGAGCCCGACAGAGCCCGACAGAGCCCGACAGAGCCCGACAGGGCCCGACAGAGCCCGACAGAGCCCGACAGAGCCCGACAGGGCCCGACAGAGCCCGACAGGGCCCGACAGGGCCCGACAGAGGCCGACAGAGCCCGACAGAGGCCGACAGAGCCCGACAGGGCCCGACAGAGCCCAGTAGAGCCCGACAGAGCCCGACAGAGCCCGACAGAGCCCAACAGAACCCGACAGAGCCCGACAGAGCCCAGTAGAGTCCGACAGAGCCCGACAGAGCCCGACAGAGCCCGACAGGGCCCGACAGGGCCCGAGAGGGCCCAGTAGAGCCCGACAGAGCCCGACAGAGCCCGACAGAGCCCGACAGAACCCGACAGAGCCCGACAGAGCCCGACAGGGCCCGACAGGGCCCAGTAGAGCCCGACAGAGCCCGACAGAGCCCGACAGAGCCCGACAGAACCCGACAGAGCCCGACAGAGCCCGACAGAGCCCGACAGGGCCCGACAGGGCCCGACAGAGCCCGACAGAGCCCGACAGGGCCCAGTAGAGCCCGACAGAGCCCGACAGAGCCCGACAGAGCCCGACAGAGCCCGACAGGGCCCGACAGGGCCCGACAGAGCCCGACAGGGCCCGACAGAGCCCGACAGAGCCCGACAGAGCCCGACAGAGCCCGACAGGGCCCGACAGAGCCCAACAGAGCCCGACAGAGCCCGACAGAGGCCGACAGGGACCAACAGAGCCCGACAGAGCCCGACAGAGCCCGACAGGGCCCAGTAGAGCCCGACAGAGCCCGACAGAGCCCGACAGAGCCCGACAGAGCCCGACAGGGCCCGACAGGGCCCGACAGAGCCCGACAGGGCCCGACAGAGCCCGACAGAGCCCGACAGAGCCCGACAGGGCCCGACAGAGCCCAACAGAGCCCGACAGAGCCCGACAGAGGCCGACAGGGCCCAACAGAGCCCGACAGAGCCCGACAGGGCCCGACAGAGGCCGACAGAGCCCGACAGGGCCCAGTAGAGCCCGACAGAGCCCGACAGAGCCCGACAGAGCCCGACAGAGCCCGACAGAGGCCGACAGGGCCCGACAGAGCCCGACAGAGCCCGACAGAGCCCGACAGGGCCCGACAGGGCCCGACAGAGGCCGACAGAGCCCGACAGAGGCCGACAGAGCCCGACAGGGCCCGACAGAGCCCAGTAGAGCCCGACAGAGCCCGACAGAGCCCGACAGAGCCCAACAGAACCCGACAGAGCCCGACAGAGCCCAGTAGAGTCCGACAGAGCCCGACAGAGCCCGACAGAGCCCGACAGGGCCCGACAGGGCCCGAGAGGGCCCAGTAGAGCCCGACAGAGCCCGACAGAAACCGACAGAGCCCGACAGAGCCCGACAGGGCCCGACAGGGCCCAGTAGAGCCCGACAGAGCCCGACAGAGCCCGACAGAGCCCGACAGAACCCGACAGAGCCCGACAGAGCCCGACAGAGCCCGACAGGGCCCGACAGGGCCCGACAGAGCCCGACAGAGCCCGACAGGGCCCAGTAGAGCCCGACAGAGCCCGACAGAGCCCGACAGAGCCCGACAGAGCCCGACAGAGACCAGTTGAGTCCGACAGAGCCCGACAGATCCCGACAGAGCCCAACAGGGCCCGACAGGGCCCAGTAGAGCCCGACAGAGCCCGACAGAGCCCGACAGAGCCCAGTAGATCCCGACAGAGCCCGACAGAGCCCGACAGAGCCCGACAGGGCCCGACAGAGCCCGACAGAGCCCGACAGGGCCCGACAGGGCCCGACAGGGCCCAGTAGAGCCCGACAGAGCCCGACAGAGCCCGACAGAGCCCGACAGGGCCCAGTAGAGCCCAGTAGAGCCCGACAGAGCCCAGTAGAGCCCGACAGAGCCCGACAGGGCCCGACAGAGCCCGACAGGGCCCGACAGGGCCCGACAGGGCCCGACAGAGCCCGACAGAGCCCGACAGAGCCCGACAGGGCCCGACAGAGCCCGACAGGGCCCAGTAGAGCCCGACAGAGCCCGACAGAGCCCGACAGAGCCCAGTAGAGCCCGACAGAGCCCGACAGAGCCCGACAGAGCCCGACAGGGCCCGACAGAGCCCGACAGAGCCCGACAGAGCCCGACAGGACCCAGTAGAGCCCGACAGAGCCCGACAGAGCCCGACAGAGCCCGACAGGGCCCGACAGGGCCCGACAGGGCCCGACAGAGCCCGACAGGGCCCAGTAGAGCCCGACAGAGCCCGACAGGGCCCGAAAGAGCCCGACAGAGCCCGACAGAGCCCGACAGAGCCCGACAGGGCCCAGTAGAGCCCGACAGAGCCCGACAGAGCCCGACAGGGCCCGACAGGGCCCGACAGAGCCCGACAGAGCCCAACAGAGTCCGACAGGGCCCGACAGGGCCCAGTAGAGCCCGACAGGGCCCGACAGGGCCCGACAGAGCCCGACAGGGCCCGACAGAGCCCGACAGAGCCCGACAGAGCCCGACAGAGCCCAGTAGAGCCCAGTAGAGCCCGACAGAGCCCAGTAGATCCCGACAGAGCCCGAAAGGGCCCGACAGAGCCCGACAGGGCCCGACAGGGCCCGACAGGGCCCGACAGAGCCCGACAGAGCCCAACAGGGCCCGACAGAGCCCGACAGAGCCCGACAGGGCCCAGTAGAGCCCGACAGAGCCCGACAGAGCCCGACAGAGCCCAGTAGAGCCCGACAGAGCCCGACAGAGCCCGACAGGGCCCGACAGAGCCCGACAGAGCCCGACAGAGCCCGACAGGGCCCGACAGGACCCAGTAGAGCCCGACAGAGCCCGACAGAGCCCGACAGAGCCCGACAGGGCCCGACACAGCCCGACAGAGCCCGACAGAGCCCGACAGGGCCCAGTAGAGCCCGACAGAGCCCGACAGGGCCCGACAGAGCCCGACAGAGCCCGACAGAGCCCGACAGAGCCCGACAGGGCCCAGTAGAGCCCGACAGAGCCCGACAGAGACCGACAGAGCCCGACAGGGCCCGACAGGGCCCGACAGAGCCCGACAGAGTCCGACAGGGCCCGACAGGGCCCAGTAGAGCCCGACAGAGCCCGACAGGGCCCGACAGAGCCCGACAGGGCCCGACAGGGCCCGACAGAGCCCGACAGGGCCCGACAGAGCCCGACAGAGCCCGACAGAGCTCGACAGAGCCCGACAGGGCCCGACAGAGCCCGACAGGGCCCGACAGAGCTCGACAGAGCCCGACAGAGCCCGACAGGGCCCGACAGAGCCCGACAGAGCCCGACAGGGCCCAGTAGAGCCCGACAGAGCCCGACAGAGCCCGACAGAGCCCAGTAGAGCCCGACAGAGCCCGACAGAGCCCGACAGAGCCCGACAGGGCCCGACAGGGCCCGACAGAGCCCGACAGGGCCCGACAGAGCCCGACAGAGCCCGACAGGGCCCAGTAGAGCCCGACAGAGCCCGACAGGGCCCAGTAGAGCCCGACAGAGCCCGACAGAGCCCGACAGAGCCCGACAGGGCCCGACAGGGCCCGACAGAGCCCGAGAGGGCCCGACAGGGCCCAGTAGAGCCCGACAGAGCCCGACAGGGCCCGACAGAGCCCGACAGGGCCCGACAGGGACCGACAGGGCCCAGTAGAGCCCGACAGAGCCCGACAGAGCCCGACAGAACCCGACAGGGCCCAGTAGAGCCCGACAGAGCCCGACAGAGCCCGACAGAGCCCGACGGAGCCCGACAGAGCCCGACAGGGCCCGACAGGGCCCAGTAGAGCCCGACAGAGCCCGACAGAGCCCGACAGAGCCCGACAGGGCCCGACAGAGCCCGACAGAGCCCGACAGGGCCCGACAGGGCCCAGTAGAGCCCGACAGAGCCCGACAGGGCCCGACAGAGCCCGACAGAGCCCGACAGAGCCCGACAGAGCCCGACAGGGCCCAGTAGAGCCCGACAGAGGCCGACAGGGCCCGACAGAGCCCGACAGAGCCCGACAGAGCCCGACAGAGCCCGACAGAGTCCGACAGGGCCCGACAGGGCCCAGTAGAGCCCGACAGAGCCCGACAGGGCCCGACAGAGCCCGACAGGGCCCGACAGGGTCCGACAGAGCCCGACAGGGCCCGACAGAGCCCGACAGAGTCCGACAGGGCCCGACAGAGGCCGACAGGGCCCGACAGGGCCCGACAGAGCCCGACAGAGTCCGACAGGGCCCGACAGAGCCCGACAGGGCCCGACAGAGGCCGACAGAGCCCGACAGGGCCCGACAGGGCCCGACAGGGCCCGACAGGGCCCGACAGAGCCCAGTAGAGCCCGACAGAGCCCGACAGAGCCCGACAGAGCCCGACAGAACCCGACAGAGCCCGACAGAGCCCAGTAGAGTCCGACAGAGCCCGACAGAGCCCGACAGAGCCCGACAGGGCCCGACAGGGCCCAGTAGAGCCCGACAGAGCCCGACAGAACCCGACAGAGCCCGACAGAGCCCGACAGGGCCCGACAGGGCCCAGTAGAGCCCGACAGAGCCCGACAGAGCCCGACAGAACCCGACAGAGCCCGACAGAGCCCGACAGAGCCCGACAGGGCCCGACAGAGCCCAGTAGAGCCCGACAGAGCCCGACAGAGCCCAGTAGAGCCCAGTAGAGCCCGACAGAGCCCGACAGAGCCCGACAGAGCCCGACAGAACCCGACAGAGCCCGACAGAGACCAGTTGAGTCCGACAGAGCCCGACAGATCCCGACAGAGCCCGACAGAGCCCGACAGGGCCCAGTAGAGCCCGACAGAGCCCGACAGAGCCCAGTAGATCCCGACAGAGCCCGACAGAGCCCGACAGAGCCCGACAGGGCCCGACAGAGCCCGACAGAGCCCGACAGGGCCCGACAGGGCCCGACAGAGCCCAGTAGAGCCCGACAGAGCCCGACAGAGCCCGACAGGGCCCAGTAGAGCCCAGTAGAGCCCGACAGAGCCCAGTAGAGCCCGACAGAGCCCGACAGGGCCCGACAGAGCCCGACAGAGCCCGACAGGGCCCGACAGAGCCCGACAGGGCCCAGTAGAGCCCGACAGAGCCCGACAGAGCCCAGTAGAGCCCGACAGAGCCCGACAGAGCCCGACAGAGCCCGACAGGGCCCGACAGAGCCCGACAAAGCCCGACAGAGCCCGACAGGGCCCGACAGGACCCAGTAGAGCCCGACAGAGCCCGACAGAGCCCGACAGAGCCCGACAGGGCCCGACAGAGCCCGACAGGGCCCGACAGAGCCCGACAGGGCCCAGTAGAGCCCGACAGAGCCCGACAGGGCCCGACAGAGCCCGACAGAGCCCGACAGAGCCCGACAGGGCCCAGTAGAGCCCGACAGAGCCCGACAGAGCCCGACAGAGCCCGACAGGGCCCGACAGGGCCCGACAGAGCCCGACAGGGCCCGACAGAGTCCGACAGGGCCCGACAGGGCCCGACAGAGCCCGACAGGGCCCGACAGAGTCCGACAGAGCCCGACAGGGCCCGACAGAGTCCGACAGGGCCCGACAGGGCCCGACAGAGCCCGACAGGGCCCGACAGAGCCCGACAGAGCCCGACAGGGCCCGACAGGGCCCGACAGAGCCCGACAGGGCCCGACAGAGCCCGACAGAGCCCGACAGAGCCCAGTAGAGCCCAGTAGAGCCCGACAGAGCCCAGTAGAGCCCGACAGAGTCCGAAAGGGCCCGACAGAGCCCGACAGGGCCCGACAGGGCCCGACAGAGCCCGACAGAGCCCGACAGAGCCCAACAGGGCCCGACAGAGCCCGACAGGGCCCAGTAGAGCCCGACAGGGCCCGACAGAGCCCGACAGAGCCCAGTAGAGCCCGACAGAGCCCGACAGAGCCCGACAGAGCCCGACAGAGCCCGACAGGGCCCGACAGAGCCTGACAGAGCCCGACAGGGCCCGACAGGACCCAGTAGAGCCCGACAGAGCCCGACAGAGCCCGACAGAGCCCGACAGGGCCCGACAGAGCCCGACAGAGCCCGACAGGGCCCAGTAGAGCCCGACAGAGCCCGACAGGGCCCGACAGAGCCCGACAGAGCCCGACAGAGCCCGACAGGGCCCAGTAGAGCCCGACCGAGCCCGACAGAGCCCGACAGAGCCCGACAGGGCCCGACAGGGCCCGACAGAGCCCGACAGAGCCCGACAGGGCCCGACAGAGCCCGACAGGGCCCGACAGGGCCCGACAGAGCCCGACAGAGCCCGACAGGGCCCAGTAGAGCCCAGTAGAGCCCGACAGAGCCCAGTAGAGCCCGACAGAGCCCGACAGGGCCCGACAGAGCCCGACAGGGCCCGACAGAGCCCGACAGGGCCCGACAGAGCTCGACAGGGCCCGACAGAGCCCGACAGGGCCCGACAGAGCCCGACAGAGCCCGACAGGGCCCAGTAGAGCCCGACAGAGCCCGACAGAGCCCAGTAGAGCCCGACAGAGCCCGACAGAGCCCGACAGAGCCCGAAAGGGCCCGACAGAGCCCGACAGAGCCCGACAGGGCCCGACAGGGCCCAGTAGAGCCCGACAGAGCCCGACAGGGCCCAGTAGAGCCCGACAGAGCCCGACAGAGCCCGACAGAGCCCGACAGGGCCCGACAGAGCCCGACAGAGCCCGAGAGGGCCCGACAGGGCCCAGTAGAGCCCGACAGAGCCCGACAGGGCCCGACAGAGCCCGACAGAGCCCGACAGAGCCCGACAGGGCCCGACAGAGCCCGACAGGGCCCGACAGGGCCCGACAGGGACCGACAGAGCCCAGTAGAGCCCGACAGAGCCCGACAGAGCCCGACAGAACCCGACAGGGCCCAGTAGAGCCCGACAGAGCCCGACAGAGCCCGACAGAGCCCGACAGGGCCCGACAGAGCCCGACGGAGCCCGACAGAGCCCGACAGGGCCCGACAGGGCCCAGTAGAGCCCGACAGAGCCCGACAGAGCCCGACAGAGCCCGACAGGGCCCGACAGAGCCCGACAGAGCCCGACAGGGCCCAGTAGAGCCCGACAGAGCCTGACAGGGCCCGACAGAGCCCGACAGAGCCCGACAGAGCCCGACAGAGCCCGACAGGGCCCAGTAGAGCCCGACAGAGCCCGACAGAGCCCGACAGAGGCCGACAGGGCCCGACAGAGCCCGACAGAGCCCGACAGGGTCCGACAGAGCCCGACAGGGCCCGACAGAGCCCGACAGAGTCCGACAGGGCCCGACAGAGGCCGACAGGGCCCGACAGGGCCCGACAGGGCCCGACAGAGCCCGACAGAGTCCGACAGGGCCCGACAGAGCCCGACAGGGCCCGACAGGGTCCGACAGAGCCCGACAGGGCCCGACAGAGCCCGACAGAGTCCGACAGGGCCCGACAGAGGCCGACAGGGCCCGACAGGGCCCGACAGAGCCCGACAGAGTCCGACAGGGCCCGACAGAGCCCGACAGGGCCCGACAGAGGCCGACAGAGCCCGACAGGGCCCGACAGGGCCCGACAGGGCCCGACAGGGCCCGACAGAGCCCAGTAGAGCCCGACAGAGCCCGACAGAGCCCGACAGAGCCCGACAGAACCCGACAGAGCCCAACAGAGCCCAGTAGAGTCCGACAGAGCCCGACAGAGCCCGACAGAGCCCGACAGGGCCCGACAGGGCCCAGTAGAGCCCGACAGAGCCCGACAGAACCCGACAGAGCCCGACAGAGCCCGACAGGGCCCGACAGGGCCCAGTAGAGCCCGACAGAGCCCGACAGAGCCCGACAGAACCCGACAGAGCCCGACAGAGCCCGACAGAGCCCGACAGGGCCCGACAGAGCCCAGTAGAGCCCGACAGAGCCCGACAGAGCCCAGTAGAGCCCAGTAGAGCCCGACAGAGCCCGACAGAGCCCGACAGAGCCCGACAGAACCCGACAGAGCCCGACAGAGACCAGTTGAGTCCGACAGAGCCCGACAGATCCCGACAGAGCCCGACAGAGCCCGACAGGGCCCAGTAGAGCCCGACAGAGCCCGACAGAGCCCAGTAGATCCCGACAGAGCCCGACAGAGCCCGACAGAGCCCGACAGGGCCCGACAGAGCCCGACAGAGCCCGACAGAGCCCAGTAGAGCCCGACAGAGCCCGACAGAGCCCGACAGGGCCCAGTAGAGCCCAGTAGAGCCCGACAGAGCCCAGTAGAGCCCGACAGAGCCCGACAGGGCCCGACAGAGCCCGACAGAGCCCGACAGGGCCCGACAGGGCCCGACAGGGCCCAGTAGAGCCCGACAGAGCCCGACAGAGCCCAGTAGAGCCCGACAGAGCCCGACAGAGCCCGACAGAGCCCGACAGGGCCCGACAGAGCCCGACAAAGCCCGACAGAGCCCGACAGGGCCCGACAGGACCCAGTAGAGCCCGACAGAGCCCGACAGAGCCCGACAGAGCCCGACAGGGCCCGACAGAGCCCGACAGGGCCCGACAGAGCCCGACAGGGCCCAGTAGAGCCCGACAGAGCCCGACAGGGCCCGACAGAGCCCGACAGAGCCCGACAGAGCCCGACAGGGCCCAGTAGAGCCCGACAGAGCCCGACAGAGCCCGACAGAGCCCGACAGGGCCCGACAGGGCCCGACAGAGCCCGACAGGGCCCGACAGAGTCCGACAGGGCCCGACAGGGCCCGACAGAGCCCGACAGGGCCCGACAGAGTCCGACAGAGCCCGACAGGGCCCGACAGAGTCCGACAGGGCCCGACAGGGCCCGACAGAGCCCGACAGGGCCCGACAGAGCCCGACAGAGCCCGACAGGGCCCGACAGGGCCCGACAGAGCCCGACAGGGCCCGACAGAGCCCGACAGAGCCCGACAGAGCCCAGTAGAGCCCAGTAGAGCCCGACAGAGCCCAGTAGAGCCCGACAGAGTCCGAAAGGGCCCGACAGAGCCCGACAGGGCCCGACAGGGCCCGACAGAGCCCGACAGAGCCCGACAGAGCCCAACAGGGCCCGACAGAGCCCGACAGGGCCCAGTAGAGCCCGACAGGGCCCGACAGAGCCCGACAGAGCCCAGTAGAGCCCGACAGAGCCCGACAGAGCCCGACAGAGCCCGACAGAGCCCGACAGGGCCCGACAGAGCCCGACAGAGCCCGACAGGGCCCGACAGGACCCAGTAGAGCCCGACAGAGCCCGACAGAGCCCGACAGAGCCCGACAGGGCCCGACAGAGCCCGACAGAGCCCGACAGGGCCCAGTAGAGCCCGACAGAGCCCGACAGGGCCCGACAGAGCCCGACAGAGCCCGACAGAGCCCGACAGGGCCCAGTAGAGCCCGACAGAGCCCGACAGAGCCCGACAGAGCCCGACAGGGCCCGACAGGGCCCGACAGAGCCCGACAGAGCCCGACAGGGCCCGACAGAGCCCGACAGGGCCCGACAGGGCCCGACAGAGCCCGACAGAGCCCGACAGGGCCCAGTAGAGCCCAGTAGAGCCCGACAGTGCCCAGTAGAGCCCGACAGAGCCCGACAGGGCCCGACAGAGCCCGACAGGGCCCGACAGAGCCCGACAGGGCCCGACAGAGCTCGACAGGGCCCGACAGAGCCCGACAGGGCCCGACAGAGCCCGACAGAGCCCGACAGGGCCCAGTAGAGCCCGACAGAGCCCGACAGAGCCCAGTAGAGCCCGACAGAGCCCGACAGAGCCCGACAGAGCCCGAAAGGGCCCGACAGAGCCCGACAGAGCCCGACAGGGCCCGACAGGGCCCAGTAGAGCCCGACAGAGCCCGACAGGGCCCAGTAGAGCCCGACAGAGCCCGACAGAGCCCGACAGAGCCCGACAGGGCCCGACAGAGCCCGACAGAGCCCGAGAGGGCCCGACAGGGCCCAGTAGAGCCCGACAGAGCCCGACAGGGCCCGACAGAGCCCGACAGAGCCCGACAGAGCCCGACAGGGCCCGACAGAGCCCGACAGGGCCCGACAGGGCCCGACAGGGACCGACAGAGCCCAGTAGAGCCCGACAGAGCCCGACAGAGCCCGACAGAACCCGACAGGGCCCAGTAGAGCCCGACAGAGCCCGACAGAGCCCGACAGAGCCCGACAGGGCCCGACAGAGCCCGACGGAGCCCGACAGAGCCCGACAGGGCCCGACAGGGCCCAGTAGAGCCCGACAGAGCCCGACAGAGCCCGACAGAGCCCGACAGGGCCCGACAGAGCCCGACAGAGCCCGACAGGGCCCAGTAGAGCCCGACAGAGCCTGACAGGGCCCGACAGAGCCCGACAGAGCCCGACAGAGCCCGACAGAGCCCGACAGGGCCCAGTAGAGCCCGACAGAGCCCGACAGAGCCCGACAGAGGCCGACAGGGCCCGACAGAGCCCGACAGAGCCCGACAGGGTCCGACAGAGCCCGACAGGGCCCGACAGAGCCCGACAGAGTCCGACAGGGCCCGACAGAGGCCGACAGGGCCCGACAGGGCCCGACAGGGCCCGACAGGGCCCGACAGAGGCCGACAGGGCCCGACAGAGCCCGACAGGGCCCGACAGAGGCCGAAAGGGCCCGACAGAGCCCGACAGAGCCCGACAGAGCCCGACAGGGCCCGACAGGGCCCGACAGAGCCCAGTAGAGCCCGACAGAGCCCGACAGAGCCCGACAGAGCCCGACAGAACCCGACAGAGCCCAGTAGAGTCCGACAGAGCCCGACAGAGCCCGACAGAGCCCGACAGAGCCCGACAGGGCCCGACAGAGCCCGACAGGGCCCGACAGGGCCCAGTAGAGCCCGACAGAGCCCGACAGAACCCGACAGAGCCCGACAGAGCCCGACAGAGCCCGACAGGGCCCAGTAGAGCCCGACAGAGCCCGACAGAGCCCGACAGAGCCCGACAGAACCCGACAGAGCCCGACAGAGCCCGACAGAGCCCGACAGGGCCCGACAGAGCCCAGTAGAGCCCAGTAGAGCCCGACAGAGCCCGACAGAGCCCGACAGAGCCCGACAGAACCCGACAGAGCCCGACAGAGACCAGTTGAGTCCGACAGAGCCCGACAGATCCCGACAGAGCCCGACAGGGCCCGACAGGGCCCAGTAGAGCCCGACAGAGCCCGACAGAGCCCGACAGAGCCCGACAGAGCCCAGTAGATCCCGACAGAGCCCGACAGAGCCCGACAGAGCCCGACAGGGCCCGACAGAGCCCGACAGAGCCCGACAGAGCCCGACAGGGCCCGACAGGGCCCGTCAGGGCCCGACAGAGCCCGACAGGGCCCAGTAGAGCCCAGTAGAGTCCGACAGAGCCCAGTAGAGCCCGACAGAGCCCGACAGGGCCCGACAGGGCCCGACAGGGCCCGACAGGGCCCGACAGAGCCCGACAGGGCCCAGTAGAGCCCGACAGAGCCCGACAGAGCCCGACAGAGCCCGACAGAGCCCAGTAGAGCCCGACAGAGCCCGACAGAGCCCGACAGAGCCCGACAGGGCCCGACAGAGCCCGACAGAGCCCGACAGGGCCCGACAGGGCCCGACAGGGCCCGACAGAGCCCGACAGAGCCCGACAGAGCCCGACAGAGCCCGACAGGGCCCGACAGAGCCCGACAGAGCCCGACAGGGCCCGACAGGACCCAGTAGAGCCCGACAGAGCCCGACAGAGCCCGACAGAGCCCGACAGAGCCCGACAGAGCCCGACAGGGCCCAGTAGAGCCCGACAGAGCCCGACAGGGCCCGACAGAGCCCGACAGTGCCCGACAGAGCCCGACAGAGCCCGACAGGGCCCAGTAGAACCCGACAGAGCCCGACAGAGCCCGACAGAGCCCGACAGGGCCCGACAGAGCCCGACAGAGCCCGACAGAGTCCGACAGGGCCCGAAAGGGCCCAGTAGAGCCCGACAGGGCCCGACAGGGCCCGACAGAGCCCGACAGAGCCCGACAGAGCCCGACAGGGCCCAGTAGAGCCCAGTAGAGCCCGACAGAGCCCAGTAGAGCCCGACAGAGCCCGAAAGGGCCCGACAGAGCCCGACAGGGCCCGACAGGGCCCGACAGAGCCCGACAGGGCCCGACAGAGCCCGACAGAGCCCGACAGAGCCCAACAGGGCCCGACAGAGCCCGACAGAGCCCGACAGGGCCCAGTAGAGCCCGACAGAGCCCGACAGAGCCCGACAGAGCCCAGTAGAGCCCGACAGAGCCCGACAGAGCCCGACAGGGCCCGACAGAGCCCGACAGAGCCCGACAGAGCCCGACAGAGCCCGACAGGGCCCGACAGGACCCAGTAGAGCCCGACAGAGCCCGACAGAGCCCGACAGGGCCCGACAGAGCCCGACAGAGCCCGACAGAGCCCGACAGGGCCCAGTAGAGCCCGACAGAGCCCGACAGAGCCCGACAGAGCCCGACAGAGCCCGACAGAGCCCTACAGGGCCCAGTAGAGCCCGACAGGGCCCGACAGAGCCCGACAGAGCCCGACAGGGCCCGACAGGGCCCGACAGAGCCCGACAGAGTCCGACAGGGCCCGACAGGGCCCAGTAGAGCCCGACAGAGCCCGACAGTGCCCGACAGAGCCCGACAGGGCCCGACAGGGCCCGACAGAGCCCGACAGGGCCCGACAGAGCCCGACAGAGCCCGACAGAGCCCGACAGGGCCCAGTAGAGCCCAGTAGAGCCCGACAGAGCCCAGTAGAGCCCGACAGAGCCAGACAGGGCCCGACAGAGCCCGACAGGGCCCGACAGGGCCCGACAGAGCCCGACAGGGCCCGACAGAGCTCGACAGAGCCCGACAGAGCCCGACAGGGCCCAACAGAGCCTGACAGAGCCCGACAGGGTCCAGTAGAACCCGACAGAGCCCGACAGAGCCCGACAGAGCCCAGTAGAGCCCGACAGAGCCCGACAGAGCCCGAGAGAGCCCGACAGGGCCCGACAGAGCCCGACAGGGCCCGACAGGGCCCGACAGAGCCCGACAGGGCCCAGTAGAGCCCGACAGAGCCCGACAGGGCCCAGTAGAGCCCGACAGAGCCCGACAGAGCCCGACAGAGCCCGACAGGGCCCGACAGAGCCCGACAGAGCCCGACAGGGCCCGACAGGGCCCAGTAGAGCCCGACAGAGCCCGACAGGGCCCGACAGAGCCCGACAGGGCCCGACAGGGCCCGACAGGGCCCGACAGGGACCGACAGGGCCCAGTAGAGCCCGACAGAGCCCGACAGAGCCCGACAGAGCCCGACAGGGCCCAGTAGAGCCCGACAGAGCCCGACAGAGCCCGACAGAGCCCGACAGGGCCCGACGGAGCCCGACGGAGCCCGACAGAGCCCGACAGGGCCCGACAGGGCCCAGTAGAGCCCGACAGAGCCCGACAGAGCCCGACAGAGCCCGACAGAGCCCGACAGGGCCCGACAGAGCCCGACAGAGCCCGACAGGGCCCGACAGGGCCCAGTAGAGCCCGACAGAGCCCGACAGAGCCCGACAGGGCCCGACAGAGCCCGACAGAGCCCGACAGGGCCCGACAGGGCCCAGTAGAGCCCGACAGAGCCCGACAGGGCCCGACAGAGCCCGACAGAGCCCGACAGAGCCCGACAGAGCCCAGTAGAGCCCGACAGAGCCCGACAGAGCCCGACAGAGACCGACAGGGCCCGACAGGGCCCGACAGAGCCCGACAGAGTCCGACAGGGCCCGACAGGGCCCAGTAGAGCCCGACAGAGCCCGACAGGGCCCGACAGAGCCCGACAGGGCCCGACAGGGTCCGACAGAGCCCGACAGGGCCCGACAGAGCCCGACAGAGTCCGACAGGGCCCGACAGGGCCCGACAGAGCCCGACAGAGTCCGACAGGGCCCGACAGAGCCCGACAGGGCCCGACAGAGGCCGACAGAGCCCGACAGAGCCCGACAGAGCCCGACAGGGCCCGACAGGGCCCGACAGGGCCCGACAGAGCCCAGTAGAGCCCGACAGAGCCCGACAGAGCCCGACAGAGCCCGACAGAACCTGACAGAGCCCGACAGAGCCCAGTAGAGTCCGACAGAGCCCGACAGAGCCCGACAGAGCCCGACAGGGCCCGACAGGGCCCGACAGGGCCCAGTAGAGCCCGACAGAGCCCGACAGAACCCGACAGAGCCCGACAGAGCCCGACAGGGCCCGACAGGGCCCAGTAGAGCCCGACAGAGCCCGACAGAGCCCGACAGAGCCCGACAGAACCCGACAGAGCCCGACAGAGCCCGACAGGGCCCGACAGGGCCCGACAGGGCCCGACAGAGCCCAGTAGAGCCCGACAGAGCCCGACAGAGCCCAGTAGAGCCCAGTAGAGCCCGACAGAGCCCGACAGAGCCCGACAGAGCCCGACAGAGCCCAGTAGATCCCGACAGAGCCCGACAGAGCCCGACAGAGCCCGACAGGGCCCGACAGAGCCCGACAGAGCCCGACAGGGCCCGACAGGGCCCGACAGAGCCCAGTAGAGCCCGACAGAGCCCGACAGAGCCCGACAGACCCCGACAGGGCCCAGTAGAGCCCAGTAGAGCCCGACAGAGCCCAGTAGAGCCCGACAGAGCCCGACAGGGCCCGACAGAGCCCGACAGGGCCCGACAGGGCCCGACAGAGGCCGACAGGGCCCGACAGAGCCCGACAGAGCCCGACAGAGCCCGACAGAGCCCGACAGGGCCCGACAGAGCCCGACAGAGCCCGACAGAGTCCGACAGGGCCCGACAGGGCGCAGTAGAGCCCGACAGAGCCCCGACAGGGCCCGACAGAGCCCGACAGGGCCCGACAGGGTCCGACAGAGCCCGACAGGGCCCGACAGAACCCGACAGAGCCCGACAGGGCCCGACAGAGCCCGACAGAGCCCGACAGGGCCCGACAGAGCCCGACAGAGCCCAGTAGAGCCCGACAGAGCCCGACAGAGCCCGACAGGGCCCGACAGAGCCCGACAGGGCCCGACAGGGCCCGACAGAGCCCGACAGAGCCCGACAGAGCCCGACAGGGCCCGACAGAGCCCGACAGAGCCCGACAGGGCCCAGTAGAGCCCGACAGAGCCCAGTAGAGCCCGACAGAGCCCGACAGGGCCCGACAGGGCCCGACAGGGCACAGTAGAGCCCGACAGAGCCCGACAGAGCTCAGTAGAGCCCAGTAGATCCCGACAGAGCCCGACAGAGCCCGACAGAGCCCGACAGGGCCCGACAGAGCCCGACAGAGCCCGACAGGGCCCGACAGAGCCCGACAGGGCTCGACAGGGCCCGACAGGGCCCAGTAGAGCCCGACAGAGCCCGACAGAGCCCGACAGGGCCCGACAGGGCCCGACAGAGCCCAGTAGAGCCCGACAGAGCCCGACAGAGCCCGACAGAGCCCGACAGAGCCCAGTAGAGTCCGACAGAGCCCGACAGAGCCCGACAGGGCCCGACAGGGCCCAGTAGAGCCCGACAGAGCCCGACAGAGCCCGACAGAACCCGACAGAGCCCGACAGAGCCCGACAGAGCCCGACAGGGCCCGACAGGGCCCGACAGAGCCCGACAGGGCCCAGTAGAGCCCGACAGAGCCCGACAGAGCCCAGTAGAGCCCAGTAGAGCCCGACAGAGCCCGACAGAGCCCGACAGAGCCCGACAGAGCCCGACAGAGACCAGTTGAGCCCGACAGAGCCCGACAGGGCCCGACAGGGCCCAGTAGAGCCCGACAGAGCCCGACAGAGCCCGACAGAGCCCAGTAGATCCCGACAGAGCCCAACAGAGCCCGACAGAGCCCGACAGGGCCCGACAGAGCCCGACAGAGCCCGACAGGGCCCGACAGGGCCCGACAGGGCCCAGTAGAGCCCGACAGAGCCCGACAGAGCCCGACAGGGCCCAGTAGAGCCCGACAGAGCCCGACAGAGCCCGACAGAGCCCGACAGAGCCCGACAGAGCCCAGTAGAGCTCGACAGAGCCCGACAGAGCCCGACAGAGCCCGACAGGGCCCGACAGAGCCCGACAGAGCCCGACAGAGCCCAACAAGGCCCGACAGAGCCCGACAGAGCCCGACAGGGCCCGACAGAGCCCGACAGAGCCCGACAGGGCCCAGTAGAGCCCGACAGAGCCCGACAGGGCCCAGTAGAGCCCGACAGAGCCCGACAGAGCCCGACAGAGCCCGACAGAGCCCAACAGGGCCCAGTAGAGCCCGACAGAGCCCGACAGAGCCCGACAGGGCCCGACAGAGCCCGACAGGGCCCGACAGAGCCCGACAGAGCCCGACAGGGCCCGACAGGGCCCAGTAGAGCCCGACAGAGCCCGACAGGGCCCGACAGAGCCCGACAGAGCCCGACAGAGCCCGACAGGGCCCAGTAGAGCCCGACAGAGCCCGACAGAGCCCGACAGGGCCCAGTAGAGCCCGACAGAGCCCGACAGGGCCCGACAGAGCCCGACAGGGCCCGACAGGGCCCGACAGAGCCTGACAGGGCCCGACAGAGCCCGACAGAGCCCGACAGGGCCCGACAGAGCCCGACAGGGCCCAGTAGAGCCCAGTAGAGCCCGACAGAGCCCAGTAGAGCCCGACAGAGCCCGACAGGGCCCGACAGAGCCCGACAGGGCCCAACAGGGCCCGACAGAGCCCGACAGGGCCCGACAGGGCCCGACAGAGCCCGACAGAGCCCGACAGGGCTCGACAGAGCCCGACAGAGCCCGACAGGGCCCAGTAGAGCCTGACAGAGCCCGACAGAGCCCGACAGAGCCCGACAGAGCCCAGTAGAGCCCGACAGAGCCCGACAGAGCCCGACAGAGCCCGACAGAGCCCAGTAGAGCCCGACAGAGCCCGACAGAGCCCAGTAGAGCCCAGTAGAGCCCGACAGAGCCCGACAGAGCCCGACAGAGCCCGACAGAACCCGACAGAGACCAGTTGAGTCCGACAGAGCCCGACAGATCCCGACAGAGCCCGACAGGGCCCGACAGGGCCCAGTAGAGCCCGACAGAGCCCGACAGAGCCCGACAGAGCCCAGTAGATCCCGACAGAGCCCGACAGAGCCCGACAGAGCCCGACAGGGCCCGACAGAGCCCGACAGAGCCCGACAGGGCCCGACAGGGCCCGACAGAGCCCAGTAGAGCCCGACAGAGCCCGACAGAGCCCGACAGACCCCGACAGACCCCGACAGGGCCCAGTAGAGCCCAGTAGAGCCCGACAGAGCCCAGTAGAGCCCGACAGAGCCCGACAGGGCCCGACAGAGCCCGACAGGGCCCGACAGAGCCCGACAGAGCCCGACAGGGCCCGACAGAGCCCGACAGAGCCCGACAGAGCCCGACAGGGCCCGACAGGGCCCGACAGGGCCCAGTAGAGCCCGACAGAGCCCGACAGAGCCCGACAGAGCCCAGTAGAGCCCGACAGAGCCCCACAGAGCCCGACAGAGCCCGACAGGGCCCGACAGAGCCCGACAGAGCCCGACAGAGCCCGACAGGGCCCAACAGGACCCAGTAGAGCCCGACAGAGCCCGACAGAGCCCGACAGAGCCCGACAGGGCCCGACAGGGCCCGACAGAGCCCGACAGAGCCCGACAGGGCCCAGTAGAGCCCGACAGAGCCCGACAGGGCCCGACAGAGCCCGACAGAGCCCGACAGAGCCCGACAGGGCCCGACAGAGCCCGACAGGGCCCGACAGGGTCCGACAGAGCCCGACAGGGCCCGACAGAACCCGACAGAGCCCGACAGGGCCCGACAGAGCCCGAGAGAGCCCGACAGGGCCCGACAGAGCCCGACAGAGCCCAGTAGAGCCCGACAGAGCCCGACAGAGCCCGACAGGGCCCGACAGGGCCCGACAGGGCCCGACAGAGCCCGACAGAGCCCGACAGGGCCCGACAGAGCCCGACAGAGCCCGACACGGCCCAGTAGAGCCCGACAGAGCCCAGTAGAGCCCGACAGAGCCCGACAGGGCCCGACAGGGCCCGACAGGGCACAGTAGAGCACGACAGAGCCCGACAGAGCTCAGTAGAGCCCAGTAGAGCCCGACAGAGCCCGACAGAGCCCGACAGAGCCCGACAGGGCCCGACAGAGCCCGACAGAGCCCGACAGGGCCCGACAGAGCCCGACAGGGCTCGACAGGGCCCGACAGGGCCCAGTAGAGCCCGACAGAGCCCGACAGAGCCCGACAGAGCCCGACAGAGCCCGACAGGGCCCGACAGGGCCCGACAGAGCCCAGTAGAGCCCGACAGAGCCCGACAGAGCCCGACAGAGCCCGACAGAGCCCAGTAGAGTCCGACAGAGCCCGACAGGGCCCGACAGAGCCCGACAGAGCCCGACAGAGCCCGACAGGGCCCAGTAGAGCCCGACAGAGCCCGACAGAGCCCGACAGGGCCCAGTAGAGCCCGACAGAGCCCGACAGGGCCCGACAGAGCCCGACAGGGCCCGACAGGGCCCGACAGAGCCTGACAGGGCCCGACAGAGCCCGACAGAGCCCGACAGGGCCCGACAGAGCCCGACAGGGCCCAGTAGAGCCCAGTAGAGCCCGACAGAGCCCAGTAGAGCCCGACAGAGCCCGACAGGGCCCGACAGAGCCCGACAGGGCCCAACAGGGCCCGACAGAGCCCGACAGGGCCCGACAGGGCCCGACAGAGCCCGACAGAGCCCGACAGGGCTCGACAGAGCCCGACAGAGCCCGACAGGGCCCAGTAGAGCCTGACAGAGCCCGACAGAGCCCGACAGAGCCCGACAGAGCCCAGTAGAGCCCGACAGAGCCCGACAGAGCCCGACAGAGCCCGACAGAGCCCAGTAGAGCCCGACAGAGCCCGACAGAGCCCAGTAGAGCCCAGTAGAGCCCGACAGAGCCCGACAGAGCCCGACAGAGCCCGACAGAACCCGACAGAGACCAGTTGAGTCCGACAGAGCCCGACAGATCCCGACAGAGCCCGACAGGGCCCGACAGGGCCCAGTAGAGCCCGACAGAGCCCGACAGAGCCCGACAGAGCCCAGTAGATCCCGACAGAGCCCGACAGAGCCCGACAGAGCCCGACAGGGCCCGACAGAGCCCGACAGAGCCCGACAGGGCCCGACAGGGCCCGACAGAGCCCAGTAGAGCCCGACAGAGCCCAGTAGAGCCCGACAGACCCCGACAGACCCCGACAGGGCCCAGTAGAGCCCAGTAGAGCCCGACAGAGCCCAGTAGAGCCCGACAGAGCCCGACAGGGCCCGACAGAGCCCGACAGGGCCCGACAGAGCCCGACAGAGCCCGACAGGGCCCGACAGAGCCCGACAGAGCCCGACAGGGCCCGACAGGGCCCGACAGGGCCCAGTAGAGCCCGACAGAGCCCGACAGAGCCCGACAGAGCCCAGTAGAGCCCGACAGAGCCCCACAGAGCCCGACAGAGCCCGACAGGGCCCGACAGAGCCCGACAGAGCCCGACAGAGCCCGACAGGGCCCAACAGGACCCAGTAGAGCCCGACAGAGCCCGACAGAGCCCGACAGAGCCCGACAGGGCCCGACAGGGCCCGACAGAGCCCGACAGAGCCCGACAGGGCCCAGTAGAGCCCGACAGAGCCCGACAGGGCCCGACAGAGCCCGACAGAGCCCGACAGAGCCCGACAGGGCCCGACAGAGCCCGACAGGGCCCGACAGGGTCCGACAGAGCCCGACAGGGCCCGACAGAACCCGACAGAGCCCGACAGGGCCCGACAGAGCCCGACAGAGCCCGACAGGGCCCGACAGAGCCCGACAGAGCCCAGTAGAGCCCGACAGAGCCCGACAGAGCCCGACAGGGCCCGACAGAGCCCGACAGGGCCCGACAGAGCCCGACAGAGCCCGACAGAGCCCGACAGGGCCCGACAGAGCCCGACAGAGCCCGACAGGGCCCAGTAGAGCCCGACAGAGCCCAGTAGAGCCCGACAGAGCCCGACAGGGCCCGACAGGGCCCGACAGGGCACAGTAGAGCACGACAGAGCCCGACAGAGCTCAGTAGAGCCCAGTAGAGCCCGACAGAGCCCGACAGAGCCCGACAGAGCCCGACAGGGCCCGACAGAGCCCGACAGAGCCCGACAGGGCCCGACAGAGCCCGACAGGGCTCGACAGGGCCCGACAGGGCCCAGTAGAGCCCGACAGAGCCCGACAGAGCCCGACAGAGCCCGACAGAGCCCGACAGGGCCCGACAGGGCCCGACAGAGCCCAGTAGAGCCCGACAGAGCCCGACAGAGCCCGACAGAGCCCGACAGAGCCCAGTAGAGTCCGACAGAGCCCGACAGGGCCCGACAGAGCCCGACAGAGCCCGACAGAGCCCGACAGGGCCCAGTAGAGCCCGACAGAGCCCGACAGAGCCCGACAGGGCCCAGTAGAGCCCGACAGAGCCCGACAGGGCCCGACAGAGCCCGACAGGGCCCGACAGGGCCCGACAGAGCCTGACAGGGCCCGACAGAGCCCGACAGGGCCCGACAGAGCCCGACAGGGCCCAGTAGAGCCCAGTAGAGCCCGACAGAGCCCAGTAGAGCCCGACAGAGCCCGACAGGGCCCGACAGGGCCCGACAGAGCCCGACAGGGCCCGACAGAGCCCGACAGGGCCCAGTAGAGCCCAGTAGAGCCCGACAGAGCCCAGTAGAGCCCGACAGAGCCCGACAGGGCCCGACAGAGCCCGACAGGGCCCAACAGGGCCCGACAGAGCCCGACAGGGCCCGACAGGGCCCGACAGAGCCCGACAGAGCCCGACAGGGCTCGACAGAGCCCGACAGAGCCCGACAGGGCCCAGTAGAGCCTGACAGAGCCCGACAGAGCCCGACAGAGCCCGACAGAGCCCAGTAGAGCCCGACAGAGCCCGACAGAGCCCGACAGAGCCCGACAGAGCCCAGTAGAGCCCGACAGAGCCCGACAGAGCCCAGTAGAGCCCAGTAGAGCCCGACAGAGCCCGACAGAGCCCGACAGAGCCCGACAGAACCCGACAGAGACCAGTTGAGTCCGACAGAGCCCGACAGATCCCGACAGAGCCCGACAGGGCCCAGTAGAGCCCGACAGAGCCCGACAGAGCCCGACAGAGCCCAGTAGATCCCGACAGAGCCCGACAGAGCCCGACAGAGCCCGACAGGGCCCGACAGAGCCCGACAGAGCCCGACAGGGCCCGACAGGGCCCGACAGAGCCCAGTAGAGCCCGACAGAGCCCGACAGAGCCCGACAGACCCCGACAGACCCCGACAGGGCCCAGTAGAGCCCAGTAGAGCCCGACAGAGCCCAGTAGAGCCCGACAGAGCCCGACAGGGCCCGACAGAGCCCGACAGGGCCCGACAGAGCCCGACAGAGCCCGACAGGGCCCGACAGAGCCCGACAGAGCCCGACAGAGCCCGACAGGGCCCGACAGGGCCCGACAGGGCCCAGTAGAGCCCGACAGAGCCCGACAGAGCCCGACAGAGCCCAGTAGAGCCCGACAGAGCCCCACAGAGCCCGACAGAGCCCGACAGGGCCCGACAGAGCCCGACAGAGCCCGACAGAGCCCGACAGGGCCCAACAGGACCCAGTAGAGCCCGACAGAGCCCGACAGAGCCCGACAGAGCCCGACAGGGCCCGACAGGGCCCGACAGAGCCCGACAGAGCCCGACAGGGCCCAGTAGAGCCCGACAGAGCCCGACAGGGCCCGACAGAGCCCGACAGAGCCCGACAGAGCCCGACAGGGCCCGACAGAGCCCGACAGGGCCCGACAGGGTCCGACAGAGCCCGACAGGGCCCGACAGAACCCGACAGAGCCCGACAGGGCCCGACAGAGCCCGATAGAGCCCGACAGGGCCCGACAGAGCCCGACAGAGCCCAGTAGAGCCCGACAGAGCCCGACAGAGCCCGACAGGGCCCGACAGAGCCCGACAGGGCCCGACAGGGCCCGACAGAGCCCGACAGAGCCCGACAGGGCCCGACAGAGCCCGACAGAGCCCGACAGGGCCCAGTAGAGCCCGACAGAGCCCAGTAGAGCCCGACAGAGCCCGACAGGGCCCGACAGGGCCCGACAGGGCACAGTAGAGCACGACAGAGCCCGACAGAGCTCAGTAGAGCCCAGTAGAGCCCGACAGAGCCCGACAGAGCCCGACAGAGCCCGACAGGGCCCGACAGAGCCCGACAGAGCCCGACAGGGCCCGACAGAGCCCGACAGGGCTCGACAGGGCCCGACAGGGCCCAGTAGAGCCCGACAGAGCCCGACAGAGCCCGACAGAGCCCGACAGAGCCCGACAGGGCCCGACAGGGCCCGACAGAGCCCAGTAGAGCCCGACAGAGCCCGACAGAGCCCGACAGAGCCCGACAGAGCCCAGTAGAGTCCGACAGAGCCCGACAGAGCCCGACAGGGCCCGACAGGGCCCAGTAGAGCCCGACAGAGCCCGACAGAGCCCGACAGAACCCGACAGAGCCCGACAGAGCCCGACAGAGCCCGACAGGGCCCGACAGGGCCCGACAGAGCCCGACAGGGCCCAGTAGAGCCCGACAGAGCCCGACAGAGCCCAGTAGAGCCCAGTAGAGCCCGACAGAGCCCGACAGAGCCCGACAGAGCCCGACAGAGCCCAGTAGATCCCGACAGAGCCCGACAGAGCCCGACAGAGCCCGACAGAGCCCGACAGGGCCCGACAGAGCCCGACAGAGCCCGACAGGGCCCGACAGGGCCCAGTAGAGCCCGACAGAGCCCGACAGAGCCCGACAGGGCCCAGTAGAGCCCGACAGAGCCCGACAGAGCCCGACAGAGCCCAGTAGATCCAAACAGAGCCCGACAGAGCCCGACAGAGCCCGACAGGGCCCGACAGAGCCCGACAGAGCCCGACAGGGCCCGACAGGGCCCGACAGGGCCCAGTAGAGCCCGACAGAGCCCGACAGAGCCCGACAGGGCCCAGTAGAGCCCGACAGAGCCCGACAGAGCCCGACAGAGCCCGACAGAGCCCAGTAGAGCTCGACAGAGCCCGACAGAGCCCGACAGAGCCCGACAGGGCCCGACAGAGCCCGACAGAGCCCGACAGAGCCCAACAAGGCCCGACAGAGCCCGACAGAGCCCGACAGGGCCCGACAGAGCCCGACAGAGCCCGACAGGGCCCAGTAGAGCCCGACAGAGCCCGACAGGGCCCAGTAGAGCCCGACAGAGCCCGACAGAGCCCGACAGAGCCCGACAGAGCCCGACAGAGCCCAACAGGGCCCAGTAGAGCCCGACAGAGCCCGACAGGGCCCGACAGGGCCCGACAGGGCCCGACAGAGCCCGACAGAGCCCGACAGGGCCCGACAGGGCCCAGTAGAGCCCGACAGAGCCCGACAGGGCCCGACAGAGCCCGACAGAGCCCGACAGAGCCCGACAGGGCCCAGTAGAGCCCGACAGAGCCCGACAGAGCCCGACAGGGCCCAGTAGAGCCCGACAGAGCCCGACAGGGCCCGACAGAGCCCGACAGGGCCCGACAGGGCCCGACAGAGCCTGACAGGGCCCGACAGAGCCCGACAGAGCCCGACAGAGCCCGACAGGGCCCGACAGAGCCCGACAGGGCCCAGTAGAGCCCAGTAGAGCCCGACAGAGCCCAGTAGAGCCCGACAGAGCCCGACAGGGCCCGACAGAGCCCGACAGGGCCCGACAGGGCCCGACAGAGCCCGACAGAGCCCGACAGGGCTCGACAGAGCCCGACAGAGCCCGACAGGGCCCAGTAGAGCCTGACAGAGCCCGACAGAGCCCGACAGAGCCCGACAGAGCCCAGTAGAGCCCGACAGAGCCCGACAGAGCCCGACAGGGCCCGACAGGGCCCGACAGGGCCCGACAGAGCCCAGTAGAGCCCGACAGAGCCCGACAGAGCCCAGTAGAGCCCAGTAGAGCCCGACAGAGCCCGACAGAGCCCGACAGAGCCCGACAGAGCCCGACAGAACCCGACAGAGACCAGTTGAGTCCGACAGAGCCCGACAGATCCCGACAGAGCCCGACAGGGCCTGACAGGGCCCAGTAGAGCCCGACAGAGCCCGACAGAGCCCGACAGAGCCCAGTAGATCCCGACAGAGCCCGACAGAGCCCGACAGAGCCCGACAGGGCCCGACAGAGCCCGACAGAGCCCGACAGGGCCCGACAGAGCCCGACAGGGCCCGACAGAGCCCGACAGAGCCCGACAGGGCCCAGTAGAGCCCGACAGAGCCCGACAGAGCCCGACAGAGCCCAGTAGAGCCCGACAGAGCCCGACAGAGCCCGACAGAGCCCGACAGGGCCCGACAGAGCCCGACAGAGCCCGACAGGGCCCGACAGGGCCCGACAGAGCCCGACAGGGCCCAGTAGAGCCCGACAGAGCCCGACAGGGCCCAGTAGACCCCGACAGAGCCCGACAGAGCCCGACAGAGCCCGACAGGGCCCGACAGGGCCCGACAGAGCCCGACAGGGCCCGACAGGGCCCAGTAGAGCCCGACAGAGCCCGACAGGGCCCGACAGAGCCCGACAGAGCCCGACAGGGCCCGACAGAGCCCGACAGGGCCCGACAGGGCCCGACAGGGACCGACAGGGACCGACAGGGCCCGACAGGGCCCAGTAGAGCCCGACAGAGCCCGACAGGGCCCGACAGAACCCGACAGGGCCCAGTAGAGCCCGACAGAGCCCGACAGAGCCCGACAGAGCCCGACAGGGCCCGACAGAGCCCGACGGAGCCCGACAGAGCCCGACAGGGCCCGACAGGGCCCAGTAGAGCCCGACAGAGCCCGACAGAGCCCGACAGAACCCGACAGGGCCCAGTAGAGCCCGACAGAGCCCGACAGAGCCCGACAGAGCCCGACAGGGCCCGACAGGGCCCGACGGAGCCCGACGGAGCCCGACAGGGCCCGACAGGGCCCAGTAGAGCCCGACAGAGCCCGACAGAGCCCGACAGAGCCCGACAGGGCCCGACAGAGCCCGACAGGGCCCGACAGGGCCCAGTAGAGCCCGACAGAGCCCGACAGGGCCCGACAGAGCCCGACAGAGCCCGACAGAGCCCGACAGGGCCCAGTAGAGCCCGACAGAGCCCGACAGAGCCCGACAGAGGCCGACAGGGCCCGACAGAGCCCGACAGAGCCCGACAGAGTCCGACAGGGCCCGACAGGGCGCAGTAGAGCCCGACAGAGCCCGACAGGGCCCGACAGAGCCCGACAGGGCCCGACAGGGTCCGACAGAGCCCGACAGGGCCCAACAGAGCCCGACAGAGCCCGACAGGGCCCGACAGAGCCCGACAGAGCCCGACAGGGCCCGACAGAGCCCGACAGAGCCCAGTAGAGCCCGACAGAGCCCGACAGAGCCCGACAGAGCCCGACAGGGCCCGACAGAGCCCGACAGGGCCCGACAGGGCCCGACAGGGCCCGACAGAGCCCGACAGGGCCCGACAGAGCCCGACAGAGCCCGACAGGGCCCAGTAGAGCCCGACAGGGCCCGACAGAGCCCGACAGAGCCCGACAGGGCCCGACAGAGCCCGACAGAGCCCGACAGGGCCCGACAGGGCCCGACAGAGCCCGACAGGGCTCGACAGGGCCCGACAGGGCCCAGTAGAGCCCGACAGAGCCCGACAGAGCCCGACAGAGCCCGACAGGGCCCGACAGGGCCCGACAGAGCCCAGTAGAGCCCGACAGAGCCCGACAGAGCCCGACAGAGCCCGACAGAGCCCGACAGAGCCCAGTAGAGTCCGACAGAGCCCGACAGAGCCCGACAGAGCCCGACAGGGCCCGACAGGGCCCAGTAGAGCCCGACAGAGCCCGACAGAGCCCGACAGAACCCGACAGAGCCCGACAGAGCCCGACAGAGCCCGACAGGGCCCGACAGGGCCCGACAGGGCCCGACAGAGCCCGACAGGGCCCAGTAGAGCCCGACAGAGCCCGACAGAGCCCAGTAGAGCCCAGTAGAGCCCGACAGAGCCCGACAGAGCCCGACAGAGCCCGACAGAGCCCGACAGAGCCCGACAGGGCCCAGTAGAGCCCAGTAGAGCCCGACAGAGCCCGACAGGGCCCGACAGAGCCCGACAGAGTCCGACAGAGCCCGACAGAGCCCGACAGGGCCCAGTAGAGCCCGACAGAGCCCGACAGAGCCCGACAAAGCCCGACAGGGCCCGACAGGGCCCGACAGAGCCCGACAGAGTCCGACAGGGCCCGACAGGGCCCAGTAGAGCCCGACAGAGCCCGACAGGGCCCGACAGAGCCCGACAGGGCCCGACAGGGCCCGACAGGGCCCGACAGGGCCCGACAGAGCTCGACAGAGCCCGACAGAGCCCGACAGGGCCCGACAGAGCCCGACAGAGCCCGACAGGGCCCAGTAGAGCCCGACAGAGCCCGACAGGGCCCAGTAGAGCCCGACAGAGCCCGACAGAGCCCGACAGGTCCCGACAGAGCCCGACAGGGCCCGACAGGGCCCGACAGGGCCCAGTAGAGCCCGACAGAGCCCGACAGGGCCCGACAGAGCCCGACAGAGCCCGACAGGGCCCGACAGGGCCCGACAGGGACCGACAGGGACCGACAGGGCCCAGTAGAGCCCGACAGAGCCCGACAGAGCCCGACAGAACCCGACAGGGCCCAGTAGAGCCCGACAGAGCCCGACAGAGCCCGACAGAGCCCGACAGGGCCCGACAGAGCCCGACGGAGCCCGACGGAGCCCGACAGGGCCCGACAGGGCCCAGTAGAGCCCGACAGAGCCCGACAGAGCCCGACAGAGCCCGACAGGGCCCGACAGAGCCCGACAGGGCCCGACAGGGCCCAGTAGAGCCCGACAGAGCCCGACAGAGCCCGACAGAGCCCGACAGGGCCCGACAGAGCCCGACAGAGCCCGACAGGGCCCGACAGGGCCCGACAGGGCCCGACAGGGCTCGACAGGGCCCGACAGGGCCCAGTAGAGCCCGACAGAGCCCGACAGAGCCCGACAGAGCCCGACAGGGCCCGACAGGGCCCAACAGAGCCCGACAGAGCCCGACAGAGCCCGACAGAGCCCAGTAGAGTCCGACAGAGCCCGACAGAGCCCGACAGAGCCCGACAGGGCCCGACAGGGCCCAGTAGAGCCCGACAGAGCCCGACAGAGCCCGACAGGGCCCGACAGAGCCCGACAGAGCCCGACAGGGCCCGACAGGGCCCGACAGAGCCCGACAGGGCCCAGTAGAGCCCGACAGAGCCCGACAGAGCCCAGTAGAGCCCAGTAGAGCCCGACAGAGCCCGACAGAGCCCGACAGAGCCCGACAGAGCCCGACAGAGACCAGTTGAGCCCGACAGAGCCCGACAGGGCCCGACAGGGCCCAGTAGAGCCCGACAGAGCCCGACAGAGCCTGACAGAGCCCGACAGAGCCCAGTAGATCCCGACAGAGCCCGACAGAGCCCGACAGAGCCCGACAGGGCCCGACAGAGCCCGACAGGGCCCAGTAGAGCCCAGTAGAGCCCGACAGAGCCCAGTAGAGCCCGACAGAGCCCGACAGGGCCCGACAGAGCCCGACAGGGCCCGACAGAGCCCAGTAGAGCCCGACAGAGCCAGACAGGGCCCGACAGAGCCCGACAGGGCCCGACAGGGCCCGACAGAGCCCGACAGAGCCCGACAGGGCCCAGTAGAGCCCGACAGAGCCCGACAGAGCCCGACAGAGCCCGACAGAGCCCAGTAGAGCTCGACAGAGCCCGACAGAGCCCGACAGAGCCCGACAGGGCCCGACAGAGCCCGACAGAGCCCAACAAGGCCCGACAGAGCCCGACAGAGCCCGACAGGGCCCGACAGAGCCCGACAGAGCCCGACAGGGCCCAGTAGAGCCCGACAGAGCCCGACAGGGCCCGACAGAGCCCGACAGAGCCCGACAGAGCCCGACAGAGCCCGACAGGGCCCGACAGAGCCCGACAGAGCCCGACAGGGACCAGTAGAGCCCGACAGGGCCCGACAGGGCCCGACAGAGCCCGACAGAGCCCGACAGAGCCCGACAGGGCCCGACAGAGCCCGACAGGGCCCGACAGGGCCCGACAGGGACCGACAGGGCCCAGTAGAGCCCGACAGAGCCCGACAGAGCCCGACAGAACCCGACAGGGCCCAGTAGAGCCCGACAGAGCCCGACAGAGCCCGACAGGGCCCGACAGAGCCCGACAGAGCCCGACAGAGCCCGACAGGGCCCGACAGGGCCCAGTAGAGCCCGACAGAGCCCGACAGAGCCCGACAGAGCCCGACAGGGCCCGACAGGGCCCGACAGAGCCCGACAGAGCCCGACAGGGCCCGACAGGGCCCAGTAGAGCCCGACAGAGCCCGACAGGGCCCGACAGAGCCCGACAGAGCCCGACAGAGCCCGACAGGGCCCAGTAGAGCCCGACAGAGCCCGACAGAGCCCGACAGAGCCCGACAGGGCCCGACAGAGCCCGACAGGGCCCGACAGGGCCCAGTAGAGCCCGACAGAGCCCGACAGGGCCCGACAGGGCCCGACAGGGCCCGACAGAGCCCGACAGAGCCCGACAGGGCCCGACAGGGCCCGACAGGGCCCGACAGAGCCCGACAGGGCCCGACAGAGCCCGACAGGGCCCGACAGAGCCCGACAGGGACCGACAGGGACCGACAGGGACCGACAGGGCCCAGTAGAGCCCGACAGAGCCCGACAGAGCCCGACAGAACCCGACAGGGCCCAGTAGAGGCCGACAGAGCCCGACAGAACCCGACAGGGCCCAGTAGAGCCCGACAGAGCCCGACAGAGCCCGACAGAGCCCGACAGGGCCCGACAGAGCCCGACGGAGCCCGACAGAGCCCGACAGGGCCCGACAGGGCCCAGTAGAGCCCGACAGAGCCCGACAGAGCCCGACAGAGCCCGACAGGGCCCGACAGAGCCCGACAGGGCCCGACAGGGCCCAGTAGAGCCCGACAGAGCCCGACAGGGCCCGACAGAGCCCGACAGAGCCCGACAGAGCCCGACAGAGGCCGACAGGGCCCGACAGAGCCCGACAGAGCCCGACAGAGTCCGACAGGGCCCGACAGGGCGCAGTAGAGCCCGACAGAGCCCGACAGGGCCCGACAGAGCCCGACAGGGCCCGACAAAGTCCGACAGAGCCCGACAGGGCCCAACAGAGCCCGACAGAGCCCGACAGAGCCTGACAGAACCCGACAGGGCCCAGTAGAGCCCGACAGAGCCCGACAGAGCCCGACAGAGCCCGACAGGGCCCGACAGAGCCCGACGGAGCCCGACAGAGCCCGACAGGGCCCGACAGGGCCCAGTAGAGCCCGACAGAGCCCGACAGAGCCCGACAGAGCCCGACAGGGCCCGACAGAGCCCGACAGGGCCCGACAGGGCCCAGTAGAGCCCGACAGAGCCCGACAGGGCCCGACAGAGCCCGACAGAGCCCGACAGAGCCCGACAGAGGCCGACAGGGCCCGACAGAGCCCGACAGAGCCCGACAGAGTCCGACAGGGCCCGACAGGGCGCAGTAGAGCCCGACAGAGCCCGACAGGGCCCGACAGAGCCCGACAGGGCCCGACAAAGTCCGACAGAGCCCGACAGGGCCCGACAGAGCCCGACAGAGCCCGACAGGGCCCGACAGAGCCCGACAGAGCCCAGTAGAGCCCGACAGAGCCCGACAGAGCCCGACAGAGCCCGACAGAGCCCGACAGGGCCCGACAGAGCCCGACAGAGCCCGACAGGGCCCGACAGAGCCCGACAGAGCCCGACAGGGCCCAGTAGAGCCCGACAGAGCCCAGTAGAGCCCGACAGAGCCCGAAAGGGCCCGACAGGGCCCGACAGGGCACAGTAGAGCCCGACAGAGCCCGACAGGGCCCGACAGAGCCCGACAGAGCCCGACAGGGCCCGACAGGGCCCGACAGAGCCCGACAGGGCTCGACAGGGCCCGACAGGGCCCAGTAGAGCCCGACAGAGCCCGGCAGAGCCCAACAGAGCCCGACAGGGCCCGACAGGGCCCGACAGGGCCCAGTAGAGCCCGACAGAGCCCGACAGAGCCCGACAGAGCCCAGTAGAGTCCGACAGAGCCCGACAGAGGCCGACAGAGGCCGACAGGGCCCGACAGGGCCCAGTAGAGCCCGACAGAGCCCGACAGAGCCCGACAGAGCCCAGTAGAGTCCGACAGAGCCCGACAGAGCCCGACAGAGCCCAGTAGAGTCCGACAGAGCCCGACAGAGCCCGACAGGGCCCGACAGGGCCCGACAGGGCCCAGTAGAGCCCGACAGAGCCCGACAGAGCCCAGTAGAGCCCAGTAGAGCCCGACAGAGCCCGACAGAGCCCGACAGAGCCCGACAGAGCCCGACAGGGCCCAGTAGAGCCCGACAGAGCCCGACAGGGCCCGACAGAGCCCGATAGAGCCCGACAGAGCCCGACAGAGCCCGAGAGGGCCCAGTAGAGCCCGACAGAGCCCGACAGAGCCCGACAGAGCCCGACAGGGCCCGACAGGGCCCGACAGGGCCCGACAGAGCCCGACAGAGTCCGACAGGGCCCGACAGGGCCCAGTAGAGCCCGACAGAGCCCGACAGGGCCCGACAGGGCCCGACAGAGCCCGACAGGGCCCGACAGAGCCCGACAGGGCCCGACAGGGCCCAGTAGAGCCCAGTAGAGCCCGACAGAGCCCAGTAGAGCCCGACAGAGCCCGACAGGGCCCGACAGAGCCCGACAGGGCCTGACAGGGCCCGACAGAGCCCGACAGGGCCCGACAGAGCTCGACAGAGCCCGACAGAGCCCGACAGGGCCCGACAGAGCCCGACAGAGCCCGACAGGGCCCAGTAGAGCCCGACAGAGCCCGACAGAGCCCGACAGAGCCCAGTAGAGCCCGACAGAGCCCGACAGAGCCCGACAGAGCCCGACAGGGCCCGACAGAGCCCGACAGAGCCCGACAGGGCCCAGTAGAGCCCGACAGAGCCCGACAGGGCCCAGTAGAGCCCGACAGAGCCCGACAGAGCCCGACAGAGCCCGACAGGGCCCGACAGAGCCCGACAGAGCCCGACAGGGCCCGACAGGGCCCGACAGGGCCCAGTAGAGCCCGACAGAGCCCGACAGGGCCCGACAGAGCCCGACAGAGCCCGACAGGGCCCGACAGGGCCCGACAGGGCCCGACAGGGACCGACAGGGCCCAGTAGAGCCCGACAGAGCCCGACAGAGCCCGACAGAACCCGACAGGGCCCAGTAGAGCCCGACAGAGCCCGACAGAGCCCGACAGAGACCGACAGGGCCCGACAGAGCCCGACAGGGCCCGACAGGGCCCAGTAGAGCCCGACAGAGCCCGACAGGGCCCGACAGAGCCCGACAGAGCCCGACAGAGCCCGACAGGGCCCAGTAGAGCCCGACAGAGCCCGACAGAGCCCGACAGAGGCCGACAGGGCCCGACAGAGCCCGACAGAGCCCGACAGAGTCCGACAGGGCCCGACAGGGCGCAGTAGAGCCCGACAGAGCCCGACAGGGCCCGACAGAGCCCGACAGGGCCCGACAGGGTCCGACAGAGCCCGACAGGGCCCAACAGAGCCCGACAGAGCCCGACAGGGCCCGACAGAGCCCGACAGGGCCCGACAGAGCCCGACAGAGCCCGACAGAGCCCGACAGAGCCCGACAGAGCCCAGTAGAGCCCGACAGAGCCCGACAGAGCCCGACAGAGCCCGACAGGGCCCGACAGAGCCCGACAGGGCCCGACAGAGCCCGACAGAGCCCGACAGGGCCCGACAGAGCCCGACAGAGCCCGACAGGGCCCGACAGAGCCCGACAGAGCCCGACAGGGCCCGACAGGGCCCGACAGAGCCCGACAGGGCTCGACAGGGCCCGACAGGGCCCAGTAGAGCCCGACAGAGCCCGACAGAGCCCGACAGAGCCCGACAGGGCCCGACAGGGCCCGACAGAGCCCAGTAGAGCCCGACAGAGCCCGACAGAGCCCGACAGAGCCCGACAGAGCCCGACAGAGCCCAGTAGAGTCCGACAGAGCCCGACAGAGCCCGACAGGGCCTGACAGGGCCCAGTAGAGCCCGACAGAGCCCGACAGAGCCCGACAGAACCCGACAGAGCCCGACAGAGCCCGACAGAGCCCGACAGGGCCCGACAGGGCCCGACAGAGCCCGACAGGGCCCAGTAGAGCCCGACAGAGCCCGACAAAGCCCAGTAGAGCCCAGTAGAGCCCGACAGAGCCCGACAGAGCCCGACAGAGCCCGACAGAGCCCGACAGAGCCCGACAGGGGCCAGTAGAGCCCGACAGAGCCCGACAGGGCCCGACAGAGCCCGACAGAGTCCGACAGAGCCCGACAGAGCCCGACAGAGCCCGACAGAGCCCGACAGAGCCCGACAAAGCCCGACAGGGCCCGACAGGGCCCGACAGGGCCCGACAGGGCCCGACAGAGCCCGACAGAGTCCGACAGGGCCCGACAGGGCCCAGTAGAGCCCGACAGAGCCCGACAGGGCCCGACAGAGCCCGACAGGGCCCGACAGGGCCCGACAGAGCCCGACAGGGCCCGACAGAGCCCGACAGGGCCCAGTAGAGCCCAGTAGAGCCCGACAGAGCCCAGTAGAGCCCGACAGAGCCCGACAGGGCCCGACAGAGCCCGACAGGGCCCGACAGGGCCCGACAGGGCCCGACAGGGCCCAACAGAGCTCGACAGAGCCCGACAGAGCCCGACAGGGCCCGACAGAGCCCGACAGAGCCCGACAGGGCCCAGTAGAGCCCGACAGAGCCCGACAGGGCCCAGTAGAGCCCGACAGAGCCCGACAGAGCCCGACAGGGCCCGACAGAGCCCGACAGAGCCCGACAGGGCCCGACAGGGCCCAGTAGAGCCCGACAGAGCCCGACAGGGCCCGACAGAGCCCGACAGAGCCCGACAGGGCCCGACAGGGCCCGACAGGGACCGACAGGGACCGACAGGGCCCAGTAGAGCCCGACAGAGCCCGACAGAGCCCGACAGAACCCGACAGGGCCCAGTAGAGCCCGACAGAGCCCGACAGAGCCCGACAGAGCCCGACAGGGCCCGACAGAGCCCGACGGAGCCCGACAGAGCCCGACAGGGCCCGACAGGGCCCAGTAGAGCCCGACAGAGCCCGACAGAGCCCGACAGAGCCCGACAGGGCCCGACAGGGCCCGACAGAGCCCGACAGGGCCCGACAGGGCCCAGTAGAGCCCGACAGAGCCCGACAGAGCCCGACAGAGCCCGACAGGGCCCGACAGAGCCCGACAGAGCCCGACAGGGCCCGACAGGGCCCGACAGGGCCCGACAGGGCCCAGTAGAGCCCGACAGAGCCCGACAGAGCCCGACAGAGCCCGACAGGGCCCGACAGGGCCCGACAGAGCCCAGTAGAGCCCGACAGAGCCCGACAGAGCCCGACAGAGCCCGACAGAGCCCAGTAGAGTCCGACAGAGCCCGACAGAGCCCGACAGAGCCCGACAGGGCCCGACAGGGCCCAGTAGAGCCCGACAGAGCCCGACAGAGCCCGACAGAACCCGACAGAGCCCGACAGAGCCCGACAGGGCCCGACAGGGCCCGACAGAGCCCGACAGGGCCCAGTAGAGCCCGACAGAGCCCGACAGAGCCCAGTAGAGCCCAGTAGAGCCCGACAGAGCCCGACAGAGCCCGACAGAGCCCGACAGAGCCCGACAGAGACCAGTTGAGCCCGACAGAGCCCGACAGGGCCCGACAGGGCCCAGTAGAGCCCGACAGAGCCCGACAGAGCCTGACAGAGCCCGACAGAGCCCAGTAGATCCCGACAGAGCCCGACAGAGCCCGACAGGGCCCGACAGAGCCCGACAGGGCCCGACAGGGCCCGACAGGGCCCGACAGGGCCCAGTAGAGCCCGACAGAGCCCGACAGAGCCTGACAGAGCCCGACAGAGCCCGACAGAGCCCGACAGGGCCCAGTAGAGCCCAGTAGAGCCCGACAGAGCCCAGTAGAGCCCGACAGAGCCCGACAGGGCCCGACAGAGCCCGACAGGGCCCGACAGAGCCCAGTAGAGCCCGACAGAGCCCGACAGGGCCCGACAGAGCCCGACAGGGCCCGACAGGGCCCGACAGAGCCCGACAGAGCCCGACAGGGCCCAGTAGAGCCCGACAGAGCCCGACAGAGCCCGACAGAGCCCGACAGAGCCCAGTAGAGCTCGACAGAGCCCGACAGAGCCCGACAGAGCCCGACAGGGCCCGACAGAGCCCGACAGAGCCCGACAGAGCCCAACAAGGCCCGACAGAGCCCGACAGAGCCCGACAGGGCCCGACAGAGCCCGACAGAGCCCGACAGGGCCCAGTAGAGCCCGACAGAGCCCGACAGAGCCCGACAGAGCCCGACAGAGCCCGACAGAGCCCGACAGGGACCAGTAGAGCCCGACAGAGCCCGACAGGGCCCGACAGAGCCCGACAGAGCCCGACAGAGCCCGACAGGGCCCGACAGAGCCCGACAGGGCCCGACAGGGACCGACAGGGCCCAGTAGAGCCCGACAGAGCCCGACAGAGCCCGACAGGGCCCGACAGAGCCCGACAGAGCCCGACAGGGCCCGACAGAGCCCGACAGGGCCCGACAGGGCCCGACAGGGCCCGACAGGGCCCGACAGAGCTCGACAGAGCCCGACAGAGCCCGACAGGGCCCGACAGAGCCCGACAGAGCCCGACAGGGCCCAGTAGAGCCCGACAGAGCCCGACAGGGCCCAGTAGAGCCCGACAGAGCCCGACAGAGCCCGACAGGGCCCGACAGAGCCCGACAGGGCCCGACAGGGCCCGACAGGGCCCAGTAGAGCCCGACAGAGCCCGACAGGGCCCGACAGAGCCCGACAGAGCCCGACAGGGCCCGACAGGGCCCGACAGGGACCGACAGGGACCGACAGGGCCCAGTAGAGCCCGACAGAGCCCGACAGAGCCCGACAGAACCCGACAGGGCCCAGTAGAGCCCGACAGAGCCCGACAGAGCCCGACAGAGCCCGACAGGGCCCGACAGAGCCCGACGGAGCCCGACAGAGCCCGACAGGGCCCGACAGGGCCCAGTAGAGCCCGACAGAGCCCGACAGAGCCCGACAGAGCCCGACAGGGCCCGACAGAGCCCGACAGGGCCCGACAGGGCCCAGTAGAGCCCGACAGAGCCCGACAGAGCCCGACAGAGCCCGACAGGGCCCGACAGGGCCCGACAGAGCCCGACAGGGCCCGACAGGGCCCGACAGGGCCCGACAGGGCTCGACAGGGCCCGACAGGGCCCAGTAGAGCCCGACAGAGCCCGACAGAGCCCGACAGAGCCCGACAGGGCCCGACAGGGCCCGACAGAGCCCGACAGAGCCCGACAGAGCCCGACAGAGCCCAGTAGAGTCCGACAGAGCCCGACAGAGCCCGACAGAGCCCGACAGGGCCCGACAGGGCCCAGTAGAGCCCGACAGAGCCCGACAGAGCCCGACAGAACCCGACAGAGCCCGACAGAGCCCGACAGGGCCCGACAGGGCCCGACAGAGCCCGACAGGGCCCAGTAGAGCCCGACAGAGCCCGACAGAGCCCAGTAGAGCCCAGTAGAGCCCGACAGAGCCCGACAGAGCCCGACAGAGCCCGACAGAGCCCGACAGGGCCCAGTAGAGCCCGACAGAGCCCGACAGAGCCTGACAGAGCCCGACAGAGCCCAGTAGATCCCGACAGAGCCCGACAGAGCCCGACAGAGCCCGACAGGGCCCGACAGAGCCCGACAGGGCCCGACAGGGCCCGACAGGGCCCGACAGGGCCCAGTAGAGCCCGACAGAGCCCGACAGAGCCTGACAGAGCCCGACAGAGCCCGACAGAGCCCGACAGGGCCCAGTAGAGCCCAGTAGAGCCCGACAGAGCCCAGTAGAGCCCGACAGAGCCCGACAGGGCCCGACAGAGCCCGACAGGGCCCGACAGAGCCCAGTAGAGCCCGACAGAGCCCGACAGGGCCCGACAGAGCCCGACAGGGCCCGACAGGGCCCGACAGAGCCCGACAGAGCCCGACAGGGCCCAGTAGAGCCCGACAGAGCCCGACAGAGCCCGACAGAGCCCAGTAGAGCTCGACAGAGCCCGACAGAGCCCGACAGAGCCCGACAGGGCCCGACAGAGCCCGACAGAGCCCAACAAGGCCCGACAGAGCCCGACAGAGCCCGACAGGGCCCGACAGAGCCCGACAGAGCCCGACAGGGCCCAGTAGAGCCCGACAGAGCCCGACAGGGCCCAGTAGAGCCCGACAGAGCCCGACAGAGCCCGACAGAGCCCGACAGGGCCCGACAGAGCCCGACAGAGCCCGACAGGGACCAGTAGAGCCCGACAGAGCCCGACAGGGCCCGACAGAGCCCGACAGAGCCCGACAGAGCCCGACAGGGCCCGACAGAGCCCGACAGGGCCCGACAGGGCCCGACAGGGACCGACAGGGCCCAGTAGAGCCCGACAGAGCCCGACAGAGCCCGACAGAACCCGACAGGGCCCAGTAGAGCCCGACAGAGCCCGACAGAGCCCGACAGGGCCCGACAGAGCCCGACAGAGCCCGACAGAGCCCGACAGGGCCCGACAGGGCCCAGTAGAGCCCGACAGAGCCCGACAGAGCCCGACAGAGCCCGACAGGGCCCGACAGGGCCCGACAGAGCCCGACAGAGCCCGACAGGGCCCGACAGGGCCCAGTAGAGCCCGACAGAGCCCGACAGGGCCCGACAGAGCCCGACAGAGCCCGACAGAGCCCGACAGGGCCCAGTAGAGCCCGACAGAGCCCGACAGAGCCCGACAGAGCCCGACAGGGCCCGACAGAGCCCGACAGGGCCCGACAGGGCCCAGTAGAGCCCGACAGAGCCCGACAGGGCCCGACAGGGCCCGACAGGGCCCGACAGAGCCCGACAGAGCCCGACAGGGCCCGACAGGGCCCGACAGGGCCCGACAGAGCCCGACAGAGCCCAGTAGAGCCCGACAGAGCCCAGTAGAGCCCGACAGAGCCCGAAAGGGCCCGACAGGGCCCGACAGGGCACAGTAGAGCCCGACAGAGCCCGACAGGGCCCGACAGAGCCCGACAGAGCCCGACAGGGCCCGACAGGGCCCGACAGAGCCCGACAGGGCTCGACAGGGCCCGACAGGGCCCAGTAGAGCCCGACAGAGCCCGGCAGAGCCCGACAGAGCCCGACAGGGCCCGACAGGGCCCGACAGGGCCCAGTAGAGCCCGACAGAGCCCGACAGAGCCCGACAGAGCCCAGTAGAGTCCGACAGAGCCCGACAGAGCCCGACAGAGCCCGACAGGGCCCGACAGGGCCCAGTAGAGCCCGACAGAGCCCGACAGAGCCCGACAGAACCCGACAGAGCCCGACAGAGCCCGACAGAGCCCGACAGGGCCCGACAGGGCCCGACAGGGCCCAGTAGAGCCCGACAGAGCCCGACAGAGCCCAGTAGAGCCCAGTAGAGCCCGACAGAGCCCGACAGAGCCCGACAGAGCCCGACAGGGCCCAGTAGAGCCCGACAGAGCCCGACAGGGCCCGACAGAGCCCGATAGAGCCCGACAGAGCCCGACAGAGCCCGAGAGGGCCCAGTAGAGCCCGACAGAGGCCGACAGAGCCCGACAGAGCCCGACAGGGCCCGACAGGGCCCGACAGAGCCCGACAGAGTCCGACAGGGCCCGACAGGGCCCAGTAGAGCCCGACAGAGCCCGACAGGGCCCGACAGGGCCCGACAGAGCCCGACAGGGCCCGACAGAGCCCGACAGGGCCCGACAGGGCCCAGTAGAGCCCAGTAGAGCCCGACAGAGCCCAGTAGAGCCCGACAGAGCCCGACAGGGCCCGACAGAGCCCGACAGGGCCCGACAGGGCCCGACAGAGCCCGACAGGGCCCGACAGAGCTCGACAGAGCCCGACAGAGCCCGACAGGGCCCGACAGAGCCCGACAGAGCCCGACAGGGCCCAGTAGAGCCCGACAGAGCCCGACAGAGCCCGACAGAGCCCGACAGAGCCCAGTAGAGCCCGACAGAGCCCGACAGAGTCCGACAGAGCCCGACAGGGCCCGACAGAGCCCGACAGAGCCCGACAGGGCCCAGTAGAGCCCGACAGAGCCCGACAGGGCCCAGTAGAGCCCGACAGAGCCCGACAGAGCCCGACAGAGCCCGACAGGGCCCGACAGAGCCCGACAGAGCCCGACAGGGCCCGACAGGGCCCAGTAGAGCCCGACAGAGCCCGACAGGGCCCGACAGAGCCCGACAGAGCCCGACAGGGCCCGACAGGGCCCGACAGGGCCCGACAGGGACCGACAGGGCCCAGTAGAGCCCGACAGAGCCCGACAGAGCCCGACAGAACCCGACAGGGCCCAGTAGAGCCCGACAGAGCCCGACAGAGCCCGACAGAGACCGACAGGGCCCGACAGGGCCCGACAGAGCCCGACGGAGCCCGACAGAGCCCGACAGGGCCCGACAGAGCCCGACAGGGCCCGACAGGGCCCAGTAGAGCCCGACAGAGCCCGACAGGGCCCGACAGAGCCCGACAGAGCCCGACAGAGCCCGACAGGGCCCAGTAGAGCCCGACAGAGCCCGACAGAGCCCGACAGAGGCCGACAGGGCCCGACAGAGCCCGACAGAGCCCGACAGAGTCCGACAGGGCCCGACAGGGCGCAGTAGAGCCCGACAGAGCCCGACAGGGCCCGACAGAGCCCGACAGGGCCCGACAGGGTCCGACAGAGCCCGACAGGGCCCAACAGAGCCCGACAGAGCCCGACAGGGCCCGACAGAGCCCGACAGAGCCCGACAGAGCCCGACAGAGCCCAGTAGAGCCCGACAGAGCCCGACAGAGCCCGACAGAGCCCGACAGGGCCCGACAGAGCCCGACAGGGCCCGACAGAGCCCGACAGGGCCCGACAGAGCCCGACAGAGCCCGACAGGGCCCAGTAGAGCCCGACAGGGCCCGACAGAGCCCGACAGAGCCCGACAGGGCCCGACAGAGCCCGACAGAGCCCGACAGGGCCCGACAGGGCCCGACAGAGCCCGACAGGGCTCGACAGGGCCCGACAGGGCCCAGTAGAGCCCGACAGAGCCCGACAGAGCCCGACAGAGCCCGACAGGGCCCGACAGGGCCCGACAGAGCCCAGTAGAGCCCGACAGAGCCCGACAGAGCCCGACAGAGCCCGACAGAGCCCGACAGAGCCCAGTAGAGTCCGACAGAGCCCGACAGAGCCCGACAGGGCCTGACAGGGCCCAGTAGAGCCCGACAGAGCCCGACAGAGCCCGACAGAACCCGACAGAGCCCGACAGAGCCCGACAGAGCCCGACAGGGCCCGACAGGGCCCGACAGAGCCCGACAGGGCCCAGTAGAGCCCGACAGAGCCCGACAAAGCCCAGTAGAGCCCAGTAGAGCCCGACAGAGCCCGACAGAGCCCGACAGAGCCCGACAGAGCCCGACAGGGGCCAGTAGAGCCCGACAGAGCCCGACAGGGCCCGACAGAGCCCGACAGAGTCCGACAGAGCCCGACAGAGCCCGACAGAGCCCGACAGAGCCCGACAAAGCCCGACAGGGCCCGACAGGGCCCGACAGAGCCCGACAGGGCCCGACAGGGCCCGACAGAGCCCGACAGAGTCCGACAGGGCCCGACAGGGCCCAGTAGAGCCCGACAGAGCCCGACAGGGCCCGACAGAGCCCGACAGGGCCCGACAGGGCCCGACAGAGCCCGACAGGGCCCGACAGAGCCCGACAGGGCCCAGTAGAGCCCAGTAGAGCCCGACAGAGCCCAGTAGAGCCCGACAGAGCCCGACAGGGCCCGACAGAGCCCGACAGGGCCCAGTAGAGCCCGACAGAGCCCGACAGGGCCCGACAGAGCCCGATAGAGCCCGACAGAGCCCGACAGAGCCCGAGAGGGCCCAGTAGAGCCCGACAGAGCCCGACAGAGCCCGACAGAGCCCGACAGGGCCCGAAAGGGCCCGACAGAGCCCGACAGAGTCCGACAGGGCCCGACAGGGCCCAGTAGAGCCCGACAGAGCCCGACAGGGCCCGACAGGGCCCGACAGAGCCCGACAGGGCCCGACAGAGCCCGACAGGGCCCGACAGGGCCCAGTAGAGCCCAGTAGAGCCCGACAGAGCCCAGTAGAGCCCGACAGAGCCCGACAGGGCCCGACAGAGCCCGACAGGGCCCGACAGGGCCCGACAGAGCCCGACAGGGCCCGACAGAGCTCGACAGAGCCCGACAGAGCCCGACAGGGCCCGACAGAGCCCGACAGAGCCCGACAGGGCCCAGTAGAGCCCGACAGAGCCCGACAGAGCCCGACAGAGCCCAGTAGAGCCCGACAGAGCCCGACAGAGCCCGACAGAGCCCGACAGGGCCCGACAGAGCCCGACAGAGCCCGACAGGGCCCAGTAGAGCCCGACAGAGCCCGACAGGGCCCAGTAGAGCCCGACAGAGCCCGACAGAGCCCGACAGAGCCCGACAGGGCCCGACAGAGCCCGACAGAGCCCGACAGGGCCCGACAGGGCCCAGTAGAGCCCGACAGAGCCCGACAGGGCCCGACAGAGCCCGACAGAGCCCGACAGGGCCCGACAGGGCCCGACAGGGCCCGACAGGGACCGACAGGGCCCAGTAGAGCCCGACAGAGCCCGACAGAGCCCGACAGAACCCGACAGGGCCCAGTAGAGCCCGACAGAGCCCGACAGAGCCCGACAGAGACCGACAGGGCCCGACAGGGCCCGACAGAGCCCGACGGAGCCCGACAGAGCCCGACAGGGCCCGACAGAGCCCGACAGGGCCCGACAGGGCCCAGTAGAGCCCGACAGAGCCCGACAGGGCCCGACAGAGCCCGACAGAGCCCGACAGAGCCCGACAGGGCCCAGTAGAGCCCGACAGAGCCCGACAGAGCCCGACAGAGGCCGACAGGGCCCGACAGAGCCCGACAGAGCCCGACAGAGTCCGACAGGGCCCGACAGGGCGCAGTAGAGCCCGACAGAGCCCGACAGGGCCCGACAGAGCCCGACAGGGCCCGACAGGGTCCGACAGAGCCCGACAGGGCCCAACAGAGCCCGACAGAGCCCGACAGGGCCCGACAGAGCCCGACAGAGCCCGACAGGGCCCGACAGAGCCCGACAGAGCCCAGTAGAGCCCGACAGAGCCCGACAGAGCCCGACAGGGCCCGACAGAGCCCGACAGGGCCCGACAGAGCCCGACAGGGCCCGACAGAGCCCGACAGGGCCCGACAGAGCCCGACAGAGCCCGACAGGGCCCAGTAGAGCCCGACAGGGCCCGACAGAGCCCGACAGAGCCCGACAGGGCCCGACAGAGCCCGACAGAGCCCGACAGGGCCCGACAGGGCCCGACAGAGCCCGACAGGGCTCGACAGGGCCCGACAGGGCCCAGTAGAGCCCGACAGAGCCCGACAGAGCCCGACAGAGCCCGACAGGGCCCGACAGGGCCCGACAGAGCCCAGTAGAGCCCGACAGAGCCCGACAGAGCCCGACAGAGCCCGACAGAGCCCGACAGAGCCCAGTAGAGTCCGACAGAGCCCGACAGAGCCCGACAGGGCCTGACAGGGCCCAGTAGAGCCCGACAGAGCCCGACAGAGCCCGACAGAACCCGACAGAGCCCGACAGAGCCCGACAGAGCCCGACAGGGCCCGACAGGGCCCGACAGAGCCCGACAGGGCCCAGTAGAGCCCGACAGAGCCCGACAAAGCCCAGTAGAGCCCAGTAGAGCCCGACAGAGCCCGACAGAGCCCGACAGAGCCCGACAGAGCCCGACAGGGGCCAGTAGAGCCCGACAGAGCCCGACAGGGCCCGACAGAGCCCGACAGAGTCCGACAGAGCCCGACAGAGCCCGACAGAGCCCGACAGAGCCCGACAAAGCCCGACAGGGCCCGACAGGGCCCGACAGAGCCCGACAGGGCCCGACAGGGCCCGACAGAGCCCGACAGAGTCCGACAGGGCCCGACAGGGCCCAGTAGAGCCCGACAGAGCCCGACAGGGCCCGACAGAGCCCGACAGGGCCCGACAGGGCCCGACAGAGCCCGACAGGGCCCGACAGAGCCCGACAGGGCCCAGTAGAGCCCAGTAGAGCCCGACAGAGCCCAGTAGAGCCCGACAGAGCCCGACAGGGCCCGACAGAGCCCGACAGGGCCCGACAGGGCCCGACAGGGCCCGACAGGGCCCAACAGAGCTCGACAGAGCCCGACAGAGCCCGACAGGGCCCGACAGAGCCCGACAGAGCCCGACAGGGCCCAGTAGAGCCCGACAGAGCCCGACAGGGCCCAGTAGAGCCCGACAGAGCCCGACAGAGCCCGACAGGGCCCGACAGAGCCCGACAGAGCCCGACAGGGCCCGACAGGGCCCAGTAGAGCCCGACAGAGCCCGACAGGGCCCGACAGAGCCCGACAGAGCCCGACAGGGCCCGACAGGGCCCGACAGGGACCGACAGGGACCGACAGGGCCCAGTAGAGCCCGACAGAGCCCGACAGAGCCCGACAGAACCCGACAGGGCCCAGTAGAGCCCGACAGAGCCCGACAGAGCCCGACAGAGCCCGACAGGGCCCGACAGAGCCCGACGGAGCCCGACAGAGCCCGACAGGGCCCGACAGGGCCCAGTAGAGCCCGACAGAGCCCGACAGAGCCCGACAGAGCCCGACAGGGCCCGACAGAGCCCGACAGGGCCCGACAGGGCCCAGTAGAGCCCGACAGAGCCCGACAGAGCCCGACAGAGCCCGACAGGGCCCGACAGAGCCCGACAGAGCCCGACAGGGCCCGACAGGGCCCAGTAGAGCCCGACAGAGCCCGACAGAGCCCGACAGAGCCCGACAGGGCCCGACAGGGCCCGACAGAGCCCAGTAGAGCCCGACAGAGCCCGACAGAGCCCGACAGAGCCCGACAGAGCCCGACAGAGCCCAGTAGAGTCCGACAGAGCCCGACAGAGCCCGACAGAGCCCGACAGGGCCCGACAGGGCCCAGTAGAGCCCGACAGAGCCCGACAGAGCCCGACAGAACCCGACAGAGCCCGACAGAGCCCAACAGGGCCCGACAGGGCCCGACAGAGCCCGACAGGGCCCAGTAGAGCCCGACAGAGCCCGACAGAGCCCAGTAGAGCCCAGTAGAGCCCGACAGAGCCCGACAGAGCCCGACAGAGCCCGACAGAGACCAGTTGAGCCCGACAGAGCCCGACAGGGCCCGACAGGGCCCAGTAGAGCCCGACAGAGCCCGACAGAGCCTGACAGAGCCCGACAGAGCCCAGTAGATCCCGACAGAGCCCGACAGAGCCCGACAGGGCCCGACAGAGCCCGACAGGGCCCGACAGGGCCCGACAGGGCCCGACAGGGCCCAGTAGAGCCCGACAGAGCCCGACAGAGCCTGACAGAGCCCGACAGAGCCCGACAGAGCCCGACAGGGCCCAGTAGAGCCCAGTAGAGCCCGACAGAGCCCAGTAGAGCCCGACAGAGCCCGACAGGGCCCGACAGAGCCCGACAGGGCCCGACAGAGCCCAGTAGAGCCCGACAGAGCCCGACAGGGCCCGACAGAGCCCGACAGGGCCCGACAGGGCCCGACAGAGCCCGACAGAGCCCGACAGGGCCCAGTAGAGCCCGACAGAGCCCGACAGAGCCCGACAGAGCCCGACAGAGCCCAGTAGAGCTCGACAGAGCCCGACAGAGCCCGACAGAGCCCGACAGGGCCCGACAGAGCCCGACAGAGCCCGACAGAGCCCAACAAGGCCCGACAGAGCCCGACAGAGCCCGACAGGGCCCGACAGAGCCCGACAGAGCCCGACAGGGCCCAGTAGAGCCCGACAGAGCCCGACAGAGCCCGACAGAGCCCGACAGAGCCCGACAGAGCCCGACAGGGACCAGTAGAGCCCGACAGAGCCCGACAGGGCCCGACAGAGCCCGACAGAGCCCGACAGAGCCCGACAGGGCCCGACAGAGCCCGACAGGGCCCGACAGGGACCGACAGGGCCCAGTAGAGCCCGACAGAGCCCGACAGAGCCCGACAGAACCCGACAGGGCCCAGTAGAGCCCGACAGAGCCCGACAGAGCCCGACAGGGCCCGACAGAGCCCGACAGAGCCCGACAGAGCCCGACAGGGCCCGACAGGGCCCAGTAGAGCCCGACAGAGCCCGACAGAGCCCGACAGAGCCCAGTAGAGCCCGACAGAGCCCGACAGAGCCCGACAGAACCCGACAGGGCCCAGTAGAGCCCGACAGAGCCCGACAGAGCCTGACAGAGCCCGACAGAGCCCGACAGAGCCCGACAGGGCCCAGTAGAGCCCAGTAGAGCCCGACAGAGCCCGACAGAGCCCGACAGGGCCCGAGAGGGCCCGACAGGGCCCAGTAGAGCCCGACAGAGCCCGACAGAGCCCAGTAGAGCCCAGTAGAGCCCGACAGAGCCCGACAGAGCCCGACAGAGCCCGACAGAGCCCGACAGAGCCCGACAGGGCCCAGTAGAGCCCGACAGAGCCCGACAGGGCCCGACAGAGCCCGATAGAGCCCGACAGAGCCCGACAGAGCCCGAGAGGGCCCAGTAGAGCCCGACAGAGCCCGACAGGGCCCGACAGGGCCCGACAGAGCCCGACAGGGCCCGACAGAGCCCGACAGAGCCCAGTAGAGCCCGACAGAGCCCGACAGAGCCCGACAGAGCCCGACAGGGCCCGACAGGGCCCGACAGAGCCCGACAGGGCCCGACAGAGTCCGACAGAGCCCGACAGAGCCCGACAGGGCCCAGTAGAGCCCGACAGAGCCCAGTAGAGCCCGACAGAGCCCGAAAGGGCCCGACAGGGCCCGACAGGGCACAGTAGAGCCCGACAGAGCCCGACAGAGCTCAGTAGAGCCCAGTAGAGCCCGACAGAGCCCGACAGAGCCCGACAGAGCCCGACAGAGCCCGACAGAGCCCGACAGGGCCCGACAGGGCCCGACAGGGCTCGACAGGGCCCGACAGGGCCCAGTAGAGCCCGACAGAGCCCGACAGAGCCCGACAGAGCCCGACAGGGCCCGACAGGGCCCGACAGGGCCCAGTAGAGCCCGACAGAGCCCGACAGAGCCCAGTAGAGTCCGACAGAGCCCGACAGAGCCCGACAGAGCCCGACAGGGCCCGACAGGGCCCAGTAGAGCCCGACAGAGCCCGACAGAGCCCGACAGAACCCGACAGAGCCCGACAGAGCCCGACAGAGCCCGACAGGGCCCGACAGGGCCCGACAGGGCCCAGTAGAGCCCGACAGAGCCCGACAGAGCCCAGTAGAGCCCAGTAGAGCCCGACAGAGCCCGACAGAGCCCGACAGAGCCCGACAGAGCCCGACAGGGCCCAGTAGAGCCCGACAGAGCCCGACAGGGCCCGACAGAGCCCGACAGAGCCCGACAGAGCCCGACAGGGCCCAGTAGAGCCCGACAGAGCCCGACAGAGCCCGACAGAGCCCGACAGGGCCCGACAGAGCCCGACAGGGCCCAGTAGAGCCCGACAGAGCCCGACAGAGCCCGACAGAGCCCGACAGAGCCCGACAGAGCCCGACAGGGCCCGACAGGGCCCGACAGGGCCCAGTAGAGCCCGACAGAGCCCGACAGAGCCCGACAGAGCCCGACAGGGCCCGACAGAGCCCGACAGGGCCCAGTAGAGCCCGACAGAGCCCGACAGAACCCGACAGAGCCCGACAGAGCCCGACAGAGCCCGACAGGGCCCGACAGGGCCCGACAGGGCCCAGTAGAGCCCGACAGAGCCCGACAGAGCCCAGTAGAGCCCAGTAGAGCCCGACAGAGCCCGACAGAGCCCGACAGAGCCCGACAGAGCCCGACAGAGCCCGACAGGGCCCAGTAGAGCCCGACAGAGCCCGACAGGGCCCGACAGAGCCCGATAGAGCCCGACAGAGCCCGACAGAGCCCGAGAGGGCCCAGTAGAGCCCGACAGAGCCCGACAGAGCCCGACAGAGCCCGACAGGGCCCGACAGGGCCCGACAGAGCCCGACAGAGTCCGACAGGGCCCGACAGGGCCCAGTAGAGCCCGACAGAGCCCGACAGGGCCCGACAGAGCCCGACAGGGCCCGACAGGGCCCGACAGAGCCCGACAGGGCCCGACAGAGCCCGACAGAGCCCGACAGGGCCCAGTAGAGCCCAGTAGAGCCCGACAGAGCCCAGTAGAGCCCGACAGAGCCCGACAGGGCCCGACAGAGCCCGACAGGGCCCGACAGGGCCCGACAGAGCCCGACAGGGCCCGACAGAGCTCGACAGAGCCCGACAGAGCCCGACAGGGCCCGACAGAGCCCGACAGAGCCCGACAGGGCCCAGTAGAGCCCGACAGAGCCCGACAGAGCCCGACAGAGCCCAGTAGAGCCCGACAGAGCCCGACAGAGCCCGACAGGGCCCGACAGAGCCCGACAGAGCCCGACAGGGCCCAGTAGAGCCCGACAGAGCCCGACAGGGCCCAGTAGAGCCCGACAGAGCCCGACAGAGCCCGACAGGGCCCAGTAGAGCCCAGTAGAGCCCGACAGAGCCCAGTAGAGCCCGACAGAGCCCGACAGGGCCCGACAGAGCCCGACAGGGCCCGACAGAGCCCAGTAGAGCCCGACAGAGCCCGACAGGGCCCGACAGAGCCCGACAGGGCCCGACAGGGCCCGACAGAGCCCGACAGAGCCCGACAGGGCCCAGTAGAGCCCGACAGAGCCCGACAGAGCCCGACAGAGCCCAGTAGAGCTCGACAGAGCCCGACAGAGCCCGACAGGGCCCGACAGAGCCCGACAGAGCCCGACAGGGCCCAGTAGAGCCCGACAGAGCCCGACAGGGCCCAGTAGAGCCCGACAGAGCCCGACAGAGCCCGACAGAGCCCGACAGGGCTCGACAGAGCCCGACAGAGCCCGACAGGGACCAGTAGAGCCCGACAGATCCCGACAGGGCCCGACAGAGCCCGACAGAGCCCGACAGAGCCCGACAGGGCCCGACAGAGCCCGACAGGGCCCGACAGGGCCCGACAGGGACCGACAGGGCCCAGTAGAGCCCGACAGAGCCCGACAGAGCCCGACAGAACCCGACAGGGCCCAGTAGAGCCCGACAGAGCCCGACAGAGCCCGACAGGGCCCGACAGAGCCCGACAGAGCCCGACAGGGCCCGACAGGGCCCAGTAGAGCCCGACAGAGCCCGACAGAGCCCGACAGAGCCCGACAGGGCCCGACAGGGCCCGACAGAGCCCGACAGAGCCCGACAGGGCCCGACAGGGCCCAGTAGAGCCCGACAGAGCCCGACAGGGCCCGACAGAGCCCGACAGAGCCCGACAGAGCCCGACAGGGCCCAGTAGAGCCCGACAGAGCCCGACAGAGCCCGACAGAGCCCGACAGGGCCCGACAGAGCCCGACAGGGCCCAGTAGAGCCCGACAGAGCCCGACAGAGCCCGACAGAACCCGACAGAGCCCGACAGAGCCCGACAGAGCCCGACAGGGCCCGACAGGGCCCGACAGGGCCCAGTAGAGCCCGACAGAGCCCGACAGAGCCCAGTAGAGCCCAGTAGAGCCCGACAGAGCCCGACAGAGCCCGACAGAGCCCGACAGAGCCCGACAGAGCCCGACAGAGCCCGACAGGGCCCAGTAGAGCCCGACAGAGCCCGACAGGGCCCGACAGAGCCCGATAGAGCCCGACAGAGCCCGACAGAGCCCGAGAGGGCCCAGTAGAGCCCGACAGAGCCCGACAGAGCCCGACAGAGCCCGACAGGGCCCGACAGGGCCCGACAGAGCCCGACAGAGTCCGACAGGGCCCGACAGGGCCCAGTAGAGCCCGACAGAGCCCGACAGGGCCCGACAGAGCCCGACAGGGCCCGACAGGGCCCGACAGAGCCCGACAGGGCCCGACAGGGCCCAGTAGAGCCCAGTAGAGCCCGACAGAGCCCAGTAGAGCCCGACAGAGCCCGACAGGGCCCGACAGAGCCCGACAGGGCCCGACAGGGCCCGACAGAGCCCGACAGGGCCCGACAGAGCTCGACAGAGCCCGACAGAGCCCGACAGGGCCCGACAGAGCCCGACAGAGCCCGACAGGGCCCAGTAGAGCCCGACAGAGCCCGACAGAGCCCGACAGAGCCCAGTAGAGCCCGACAGAGCCCGACAGAGCCCGACAGAGCCCGACAGGGCCCGACAGAGCCCGACAGAGCCCGACAGGGCCCAGTAGAGCCCGACAGAGCCCGACAGGGCCCAGTAGAGCCCGACAGAGCCCGACAGAGCCCGACAGGGCCCAGTAGAGCCCAGTAGAGCCCGACAGAGCCCAGTAGAGCCCGACAGAGCCCGACAGGGCCCGACAGAGCCCGACAGGGCCCGACAGAGCCCAGTAGAGCCCGACAGAGCCCGACAGGGCCCGACAGAGCCCGACAGGGCCCGACAGGGCCCGACAGAGCCCGACAGAGCCCGACAGGGCCCAGTAGAGCCCGACAGAGCCCGACAGAGCCCGACAGAGCCCGACAGAGCCCAGTAGAGCTCGACAGAGCCCGACAGAGCCCGACAGAGCCCGACAGGGCCCGACAGAGCCCGACAGAGCCCGACAGAGCCCAACAAGGCCCGACAGAGCCCGACAGAGCCCGACAGGGCCCGACAGAGCCCGACAGAGCCCGACAGGGCCCAGTAGAGCCCGACAGAGCCCGACAGGGCCCAGTAGAGCCCGACAGAGCCCGACAGAGCCCGACAGAGCCCGACAGGGCCCGACAGAGCCCGACAGGGCCCGACAGGGACCAGTAGAGCCCGACAGATCCCGACAGGGCCCGACAGAGCCCGACAGAGCCCGACAGGGCCCGACAGAGCCCGACAGGGCCCGACAGGGCCCGACAGGGACCGACAGGGCCCAGTAGAGCCCGACAGAGCCCGACAGAGCCCGACAGAACCCGACAGGGCCCAGTAGAGCCCGACAGAGCCCGACAGAGCCCGACAGGGCCCGACAGAGCCCGACAGAGCCCGACAGAGCCCGACAGGGCCCGACAGGGCCCAGTAGAGCCCGACAGAGCCCGACAGAGCCCGACAGAGCCCGACAGGGCCCGACAGGGCCCGACAGGGCCCGACAGAGCCCGACAGAGCCCGACAGGGCCCGACAGGGCCCAGTAGAGCCCGACAGAGCCCGACAGGGCCCGACAGAGCCCGACAGAGCCCGACAGAGCCCGACAGGGCCCAGTAGAGCCCGACAGAGCCCGACAGAGCCCGACAGAGCCCGACAGGGCCCGACAGAGCCCGACAGGGCCCAGTAGAGCCCGACAGAGCCCGACAGGGCCCGACAGAGCCCGACAGGGCCCGACAGAGCCCGACAGAGCCCGACAGGGCCCGACAGAGCCCGACAGGGCCCGACAGGGCCCGACAGGGACCGACAGGGACCGACAGGGCCCAGTAGAGCCCGACAGAGCCCGACAGAGCCCGACAGAACCCGACAGGGCCCAGTAGAGCCCGACAGAGCCCGACAGAACCCGACAGGGCCCAGTAGAGCCCGACAGAGCCCGACAGAGCCCGACAGAGCCCGACAGGGCCCGACAGAGCCCGACGGAGCCCGACAGAGCCCGACAGGGCCCGACAGGGCCCAGTAGAGCCCGACAGAGCCCGACAGAGCCCAACAGAGCCCGACAGGGCCCGACAGAGCCCGACAGGGCCCGACAGGGCCCAGTAGAGCCCGACAGAGCCCGACAGGGCCCGACAGAGCCCGACAGAGCCCGACAGGGCCCAGTAGAGCCCGACAGAGCCCGACAGAGCCCGACAGAGGCCGACAGGGCCCGACAGAGCCCGACAGAGCCCGACAGAGTCCGACAGGGCCCGACAGGGCGCAGTAGAGCCCGACAGAGCCCGACAGGCCCGACAGAGCCCGACAGGGCCCGACAAAGTCTGACAGAGCCCGACAGGGCCCAACAGAGCCCGACAGAGCCCGACAGGGCCCGACAGAGCCCGACAGAGCCCGACAGAGCCCGACAGAGCCCGACAGAGCCCGACAGGGCCCGACAGGGCCCGACAGGGCCCGACAGAGCCCGACAGAGCCCGACAGGGCCCAGTAGAGCCCGACAGAGCCCAGTAGAGCCCGACAGAGCCCGAAAGGGCCCGACAGGGCCCGACAGGGCACAGTAGAGCCCGACAGAGCCCGACAGAGCTCAGTAGAGCCCAGTAGAGCCCGACAGAGCACGACAGAGCCCGACAGAGCCCGACAGGGCCCGACAGAGCCCGACAGAGCCCGACAGGGCCCGACAGGGCCCGACAGAGCCCGACAGGGCTCGACAGGGCCCGACAGGGCCCAGTAGAGCCCGACAGAGCCCGACAGAGCCCGACAGGGCCCGACAGGGCCCGACAGGGCCCAGTAGAGCCCGACAGAGCCCGACAGAGCCCGACAGAGCCCAGTAGAGTCCGACAGAGTCCGACAGAGCCCGACAGAGCCCGACAGGGCCCGACAGGGCCCAGTAGAGCCCGACAGAGCCCGACAGAGCCCGACAGAACCCTACAGAGCCCGACAGAGCCCGACAGAGCCCGACAGGGCCCGACAGGGCCCGACAGGGCCCAGTAGAGCCCGACAGAGCCCGACAGAGCCCAGTAGAGCCCAGTAGAGCCCGACAGAGCCCGACAGAGCCCGACAGAGCCCGACAGGGCCCAGTAGAGCCCGACAGAGCCCGACAGGGCCCGACAGAGCCCGATAGAGCCCGACAGAGCCCGACAGAGCCCGAGAGGGCCCAGTAGAGCCCGACAGAGCCCGACAGAGCCCGACAGAGCCCGACAGGGCCCGACAGGGCCCGACAGAGCCCGACAGAGTCCGACAGGGCCCGACAGGGCCCAGTAGAGCCCGACAGAGCCCGACAGGGCCCGACAGAGCCCGACAGGGCCCGACAGGGCCCGACAGAGCCCGACAGGGCCCGACAGAGCCCGACAGAGCCCGACAGGGCCCAGTAGAGCCCAGTAGAGCCCGACAGAGCCCAGTAGAGCCCGACAGAGCCCGACAGGGCCCGACAGAGCCCGACAGGGCCCGACAGGGCCCGACAGAGCCCGACAGGGCCCGACAGAGCTCGACAGAGCCCGACAGAGCCCGACAGGGCCCGACCAGAGCCCGACAGAGCCCGACAGGGCCCAGTAGAGCCCGACAGAGCCCGACAGAGCCCGACAGAGCCCAGTAGAGCCCGACAGAGCCCGACAGAGCCCGACAGAGCCCGACAGGGCCCGACAGGGCCCGACAGAGCCCGACAGGGCCCAGTAGAGCCCGACAGAGCCCGACAGAGCCCGACAGAGCCCGACAGGGCCCGACAGAGCCCGACAGAGCCCGACAGGGCCCGACAGGGCCCAGTAGAGCCCGACAGAGCCCGACAGGGCCCGACAGAGCCCGACAGAGCCCGACAGGGCCCGACAGGGCCCGACAGGGCCCGACAGGGACCGACAGGGCCCAGTAGAGCCCGACAGAGCCCGACAGAGCCCGACAGAACCCGACAGGGCCCAGTAGAGCCCGACAGAGCCCGACAGAGCCCGACAGAGCCCGACAGAGCCCGACAGAGCCCGACGGAGCCCGACAGAGCCCGACAGGGCCCGACAGGGCCCAGTAGAGCCCAACAGAGCCCGACAGAGCCCGACAGAGCCCGACAGGGCCCGACAGAGCCCGACAGGGCCCGACAGGGCCCAGTAGAGCCCGACAGAGCCCGACAGGGCCCGACAGAGCCCGACAGAGCCCGACAGAGCCCGATAGGGCCCAGTAGAGCCCGACAGAGCCCGACAGAGCCCGACAGAGGCCGACAGGGCCCGACAGGGCCCGACAGAGCCCGACAGAGTCCGACAGGGCCCGACAGGGCGCAGTAGAGCCCGACAGAGCCCGACAGGGCCCGACAGAGCCCGACAGGGCCCGACAGGGTCCGACAGAGCCCGACAGGGCCCAACAGAGCCCGACAGAGCCCGACAGGGCCCGACAGGGCCCGACAGAGCCCGACAGGGCCCGACAGAGCCCGACAGAGCCCAGTAGAGCCCGACAGAGCCCGACAGAGCCCGACAGAGCCCGACAGAGCCCGACAGGGCCCGACAGAGCCCGACAGGGCCCGACAGGGCCCGACAGAGCCCGACAGAGCCCGACAGGGCCCGACAGAGCCCGACAGGGCCCGACAGGGCACAGTAGAGCCCGACAGAGCCCAGTAGAGCCCGACAGAGCCCGACAGGGCCCGACAGGGCCCGACAGGGCACAGTAGAGCCCGACAGAGCCCGACAGAGCTCAGTAGAGCCCAGTAGAGCCCGACAGAGCCCCGACAGAGCCCGACAGAGCCCGACAGAGCCCGACAGGGCCCGACAGGGCCCGACAGAGCCCGACAGGGCCCAGTAGAGCCCGACAGAGCCCGACAGAGCCCGACAGGGCCCGACAGGGCCCGACAGAGCCCGACAGAGCCCGACAGAGCCCGACAGAGCCCAGTAGAGTCCGACAGAGCCCGACAGAGCCCGACAGAGCCCGACAGGGCCCGACAGGGCCCGACAGGGCCCAGTAGAGCCCGACAGAGCCCGACAGAGCCCGACAGAACCCGACAGAGCCCGACAGAGCCCGACAGAGCCCGACAGGGCCCGACAGGGCCCGACAGGGCCCAGTAGAGCCCGACAGAGCCCGACAGAGCCCAGTAGAGCCCGACAGAGCCCGACAGAGCCCGACAGAGCCCGACAGAGCCCGACAGAGACCAGTTGAGCCCGACAGAGCCCGACAGGGCCCGACAGGGCCCAGAAGAGCCCGACAGAGCCCGACAGAGCCCGACAGAGCCCGACAGAGCCCAGTAGATCCCGACAGAGCCCGACAGAGCCCGACAGGGCCCGACAGAGCCCGACAGAGCCCGACAGGGCCCAGTAGAGCCCGACAGAGCCCGACAGAGCCCGACAGAGGCCGAAGGGGCCCGACAGGGCCCAGTAGAGCCCAGTAGAGCCCGACAGAGCCCAGTAGAGCCCGACAGAGCCCGACAGGGCCCGACAGAGCCCGACAGGGCCCGACAGAGCCCAGTAGAGCCCGACAGAGCCCGACAGGGCCCGACAGAGCCCGACAGGGCCCGACAGAGCCCGACAGGGCCCGACAGGGCCCGACAGGCCCGACAGAGCCCGACAGAGCCCGACAGGGCCCAGTAGAGCCCGACAGAGCCCGACAGAGCCCGACAGAGCCCGACAGAGCCCGACAGAGCCCAGTAGAGCTCGACAGAGCCCGACAGAGCCCGACAGAGCCCGACAGGGCCCGACAGAGCCCGACAGAGCCCGACAGAGCCCAACAAGGCCCGACAGAGCCCGACAGAGCCCGACAGGGCCCGACAGAGCCCGACAGAGCCCGACAGGGCCCAGTAGAGCCCGACAGAGCCCGACAGGGCCCAGTAGAGCCCGACAGAGCCCGACAGAGCCCGACAGAGCCCGACAGAGCCCGACAGAGCCCGACAGGGCCCAGTAGAGCCCGACAAAGCCCGGCAGGGCCCGACAGAGCCCGACAGAGCCCGACAGAGCCCGACAGGGCCCGACAGAGCCCGACAGGGCCCGACTGGGCCCGACAGGGACCGACAGGGCCCAGTAGAGCCCGACAGAGCCCGACAGAGCCCGACAGAACCCGACAGGGCCCAGTAGAGCCCGACAGAGCCCGACAGAGCCCGACAGGGCCCGACAGAGCCCGACAGGGCCCGACAGGCCCAGTAGAGCCCGACAGAGCCCGACAGAGCCCGACAGAGCCCGACAGGGCCCGACAGGGCCCGACAGAGCCCGACAGAGCCCGACAGGCCCGACAGGGCCCAGTAGAGCCCGACAGAGCCCGACAGGGCCCGACAGAGCCCGACAGAGCCCGACAGAGCCCGACAGGGCCCAGTAGAGCCCGACAGAGCCCGACAGAGCCCGACAGGGCCCAGTAGAGCCCGACAGGGCCCGACAGAGCCCGACAGGGCCCGACAGGGCCCGACAGAGCCTGACAGGGCCCGACAGAGCTCGACAGAGCCCGACAGAGCCCGACAGGGCCCGACAGAGCCCGACAGAGCCCGACAGGGCCCAGTAGAGCCCAGTAGAGCCCGACAGAGCCCAGTAGAGCCCGACAGAGCCCGACAGGGCCCAACAGGGCCCGACAGAGCCCGACAGGGCCCGACAGAGCCCGACAGAGCCCGACAGAGCCCGACAGGGCTCGACAGAGCCCGACAGAGCCCGACAGGGCCCAGTAGAGCCTGACAGAGCCCGACAGAGCCCGACAGAGCCCGACAGGGCCCAACAGAGCCCGACAGAGCCCGACAGGGCCCGACAGGCCCAGTAGAGCCCGACAGAGCCCGACAGGGCCCGACAGAGCCCGACAGAGCCCGACAGGGCCCGACAGAGCCCGACAGGGCCCGACAGGGCCCGACAGGGACCGACAGGGCCCAGTAGAGCCCGACAGAGCCCGACAGAGCCCGACAGAACCCGACAGGGCCCAGTAGAGCCCGACAGAGCCCGACAGGGCCCGACAGAGCCCGACAGAGCCCGACAGAGCCCGACAGGGCCCGACAGGGCCCAGTAGAGCCCGACAGAGCCCGACAGAGCCCGACAGAGCCCGACAGAGCCCGACAGGGCCCGACAGAGCCCGACAGGGCCCAGTAGAGCCCGACAGAGCCCGACAGAGCCCGACAGAGCCCAGTAGAGCCCGACAGAGCCCGACAGAGCCCGACAGGGCCCGACAGGGCCCGACAGGGCCCGACAGGGCCCGACAGAGCCCAGTAGAGCCCGACAGAACCCGACAGAGCCCGACAGAGCCCAGTAGAGCCCGACAGAACCCGACAGAGCCCGACAGAGCCCGACAGAGCCCAGTAGAGCCCGACAGAGCCCGACAGAGCCCGACAGGGCCCGACAGGGCCCAGTAGAGCCCGACAGAGCCCGACAGAGCCTGACAGAGCCCGACAGGGCCCGACAGAGCCCGACAGAGCCCGACAGGGCCCAGTAGAGCCCGACAGAGCCCGACAGAGCCCGACAGAGCCCGACAGGGCCCAGTAGAGCCCGACAGAGCCCGACAGAGCCCGACAGGGCCCGACAGGGCCCGACAGAGCCCGACAGGGCCCGACAGAGCCCGACAGAGCCCGACAGGGCCCAGTAGAGCCCGACAGAGCCCGACAGAGCCCGACAGAGCCCGACAGAGCCCAGTAGAGCCCGACAGAGCCCGACAGGGCCCGACAGGGCCCGACAGGGCCCGACAGAGCCCAGTAGAGCCCGACAGAACCCGACAGAGCCCGACAGAGCCCGACAGAGCCCAGTAGAGCCCGACAGAACCCGACAGAGCCCGACAGAGCCCGACAGAGCCCAGTAGAGCCCGACAGAGCCCGACAGGGCCCAGTAGAGCCCGACAGAGCCCGACAGAGCCCAGTAGAGCCCAGTAGAGCCCGACAGAGCCCGACAGAGCCCGACAGGGCCCAGTAGAGCCCGACAGAGCCCGACAGAGCCCAGTAGAGCCCGACAGAACCCGACAGAGCCCGACAGAGCCCGAGAGAGCCCAGTAGAGCCCGACAGAGCCCGACAGGGCCCGACAGGGCCCGACAGGGCCCAGTAGAGCCCGACAGAGCCCGACAGGGCCCGACAGGGCCCAGTAGAGCCCGACAGAGCCCGACAGAGCCCGACAGAGCCCGACAGGGCCCGACAGAGCCCGACAGGGCCCAGTAGAGCCCGACAGAGCCCGACAGAGCCCAGTAGAGCCCAGTAGAGCCCGACAGGGCCCGACAGGGCCCGACAGGGCCCAGTAGAGCCCGACAGAGCCCGACAGAGCCTGACAGAGCCCGACAGGGACCGACAGGGCCCGACAGAGCCCGACAGAGCCCGACAGGGCCCAGTAGAGCCCGACAGAGCCCGACAGAGCCCGACAGGGCCCAGTAGAGCCCGACAGAGCCCGACAGAGCCCGACAGAGCCCGATAGGGCCCGACAGGGCCCGACAGAGCCCGACAGGGCCCGACAGGGCCCGACAGAGCCCGACAGAGCCCGACAGAGCCCGACAGAGCCCAGTAGAGCCCGACAGAACCCGACAGAGCCCGACAGAGCCCGACAGAGCCCAGTAGAGCCCGACAGAGCCCGACAGAGCCCGTAGAGCCCGACCAGAGAGGCCCGACAGGGCCCGACAGGGCCCAGTAGAGCCCGACAGAGCCCGACAGAGCCTGACAGAGCCCGACAGGGCCCGACAGGGCCCGACAGAGCCCGACAGAGCCCGACAGGGCCCGACAGGGCCCGACAGAGCCCGACAGGGCCCGACAGGCCCGACAGGGACCGACAGGGCCCAGTAGAGCCCGACAGAGCCCGACAGAGCCCGACAGAACCCGACAGGGCCCAGTAGAGCCCGACAGAGCCCGACAGAGCCCGACAGGGCCCGACAGAGCCCGACAGAGCCCGACAGAGCCCGACAGGGCCCGACAGGGCCCAGTAGAGCCCGACAGAGCCCGACAGAGCCCGACAGGGCCCGACAGGGCCCGACAGAGCCCGACAGGGCCCGACAGGGCCCAGTAGAGCCCGACAGAGCCCGACAGGGCCCGACAGAGCCCGACAGACCCAAGATCCGACAGAGCCCGACAGGGCCCAGTAGAGCCCGACAGAGCCCGACAGAGCCCGACAGAGCCCGACAGGGCCCGACAGAGCCCGACAGAGCCCGACAGGGCCCAGTAGAGCCCGACAGAGCCCGACAGGGCCCGACAGGGCCCGACAGAGCCCGACAGGGCCCGACAGAGCCCGACAGGGCCCGACAGGGCCCGACAGAGCCCGACAGAGCCCAGTAGAGCCCGACAGAGCCCGACAGAGCCCGACAGGGCCCGACAGAGCCCGACAGGGCCCGACAGGGCCCGACAGAGCCCGACAGAGCCCGACAGGGCCCAGTAGAGCCCGACAGAGCCCAGTAGAGCCCGACAGAGCCCGAAAGGGCCCGACAGGGCCCAGTAGAGCCCGACAGAGCCCGACAGAGCCCGACAGAGCCCGACAGGGCCCGACAGAGCCCGACGAGCCCGACAGAGCCCGACAGGGCCCGACAGGGCCCAGTAGAGCCCGACAGAGCCCGACAGAGCCCGACAGAGCCCGACAGGGCCCGACAGAGCCCGACAGAGCCCGACAGGCCCGACAGGGCCCGACAGGGCCCAGTAGAGCCCGACAGAGCCCGACAGGGCCCGACAGGGCCCGACAGAGCCCGACAGAGCCCGACAGGGCCCGACAGAGCCCGACAGAGCCCGACAGAGCCCGACAGAGCCCGACAGAGGCCGACAGGGCCCGACAGAGCCCGACAGAGCCCGACAGAGTCCGACAGGGCCCGACAGGGCGCAGTAGAG